>NC_083569.1:61004648-61214648 GCF_027579695.1 Neoarius graeffei | reverse complement strand
TGCAAGAATAAGTGAACGAAGCAGTCTCAGGGTGTTGCCTTGATCCTGTGTTATTCAGGAAATACAAAATACTTCATGGTCGCATATTTGTGCAGTAGTGCAACTGACAGACACTGCAACTGTCTCTGTTCTCTCTTCAAGCATAACTCAACTCTTTCTGAGACCAATAAACTACTGACTATAATGTCCTGCTGGTCATTTTGTGTCTGCTTTTGTGTGTGTGTTTAAAGTGGCATAAGCCATAAATAACAATAGAAATCCAGTGATTTGTTTTGTGAAAAAGACTTGAATATTACCCAGCTGTTTCACATCTGAGAGAAAAAATCTGACACGGGGTAAAGCAGTTCAGAGTGCACTGTGGAGTCAGAAGAACTTGCACTTTAAAGCTCAGTTCCCAGCGGTCACTTTTATGAGACCTCGTACCCTGAGCCTGTCCTCTGCTGAGCCATTTGCTTGAGTGTGGAATGTAATGCAGGAGAGCAGATCTCTGTTACCTTTAGTTTATGTCAACAGCAAACAGAGCTGAACTCCTACATGAACATGTTAGAATGTAAATCATACCATGGCTTGATGATACAGCTTCATGCTGCTTCATAGAGAGAA
This sequence comes from Neoarius graeffei, assembly GCF_027579695.1. Taxonomy (NCBI): domain Eukaryota; kingdom Metazoa; phylum Chordata; class Actinopteri; order Siluriformes; family Ariidae; genus Neoarius; species Neoarius graeffei. Next base: position 61,214,045 of record NC_083569.1, on the reverse strand, counting down.
GCTTTCATTCCAAAATTGTAGCTTTCTAGCAAAATATCTGTTAACCGCAATTCCCACGGGTTGTGGGATCTCTGGACTATGATGGGATTTTAAAAATCCATTCCAGACATGGAAAGTCAGGGGATGTAATTTTTTTTCCCCCCAACAAGTCATGGAATATCCGGGAATTCTGTTTGCAGCATGTTTAAATTTTAGTTGCTGCTTATCAAAATGTAATATTTTCCATGCAGCATTATTCTTTATCAGGTTATTTCACTGTGTTTAAGCAGTAAAAACTTTACGTTTTGTCCTGAAAATGTCCGTAAACTAGTAAATCTCATCTCATCTCATTATCTCTAGCCGCTTTATCCTGTTCTACAGGGTCGCAGGCAAGCTGGAGCCTATCCCAGCTGACTACGGGCGAAAGGCGGGGTACACCCTGGACAAGTCGCCAGGTCATCACAGGGCTGACACATAGACACAGACAACCATTCACACTCACATTCACACCTACGGTCAATTTAGAGTCACCAGTTAACCTAACCTGCATGTCTTTGGACTGTGGGGGAAACCGGAGCACCCGGAGGAAACCCACGCGGACAACATGCAAACTCCACACAGAAAGGCCCTCGCCGGCCACGGGGCTCGAACCCGGACCTTCTTGCTGTGAGGCGACAGTGCTAACCACTACACCACCGTGCCGCCTAATATTAAAACTGAGAACATTAAATAATACTACTGTACAGTTGAATTGTACTGGATGACATGCTGGTGTAGTGGTTAGCACTGTAACCTCACAGCAAGAAGGTTCTGGGTTCAAACCTTATGGCCGACGGGGGCCTTTCTGTGTGGAGTTTGTATGTTCTCCCCGTGTCTGTGTGGGTTTCCTCTGGGTGCTCCGGTTTCCCCCACAGTCCAAAGACATGCAGGTTAGGTAAAATACCCAGCCACTGAGGGTTGCTCAAGCTCGTGCATACATAAGACAGGGTCCCAAGTTATGTTAGGTTAATATGGGGTGTCCTTGAGCGAGGCACCTAACTCCCAACTGCTTCCCAGGCTCTGTTAGCATGGCTGCCCACTGCTCTGGGTATGTGTGTGCGCTCATTGCTCATGTGTGTGTTCACTGCTTCAGATGGGTTAAATGCAGAGAGGAAATTTCACAAGTCTGTGATGAATAAAGTTGTTTAAAAACAAAGCTTGGATAAATTTGGGAGGGGTGCATCAGGAAGGGCATTCGGTATAAAAACCTATGCCAAATCAAATATGCGGATCATAAATTGATTAGGACGATCTGCTGTGGTGACCCCTAACGGGAACAGCTGAAAGAAGAATAAAATATCTGAAGATTACATTAACGACACTTAGAACCTTTATTGGTCACATGCACACTTCAAGCACAGTGAAATTCATCCTCTGCATTTAACCCATCTGAAGCAGTGAACAGACGCACACACTCGGAGCAGTGGGCAGCCACACCAGAGCGCCCGGGGAGCAGTCAGGGGTCAGGTACCTTGCTCAAGGGCACCTCAGCCCAAGGCCGCCCCACGTCAACCTAACTTAGCAGATGCTCTTATCCAGAGAGACATACAATGTCACGGGAGCAATTGGGGGTTAGGTGCCTTGCTCAAGGGCACTTCAGCCATTCCTGCTGGTTCAGGGAATTGAACCAGTGACCTTTTGGTCCCAGAGCTGCTTCTTTCGCTAATGACTAGCACTGCTCCTGTTGGCCTTATGGCTGAAAAACTGAAAGATCTGCTGTGATAGTATTCATAAAATGGTTCCTAAATAACATTGTGCAACAGATAAAGTTTCTGCAAGTCTGATATGTTTTCGGATGCCAAATCAGATTCACTGGAACCATCCATTATCTGTAGCTGCTTATCCTGTTCTACAGGGTCACAGGTAAGCTGGAGCCTATCCCAGCTGACTATGGGTGAGAGGCAGAGTACACCCTGGACAAGTCGCCAGGTCATCACAGGGCTGACACAGAGACAAACAACCATTCATACCTACAGTCAATTTAGAGCCACCAATTAGCCTAACCTGCATGTCTTTGGACTGTGGGGGAAACCAGAGCACCCGGAGGAAACCCACACAGACAACATGCAAACTCCATACAGAAAGGTCCTCGCTGGCCGCTGGGCTCAAACCCAGGACCTTCTTGCTATGAGGCTAACCACTACACCACCATGCCACCCCTCACTGGAAACAAAATGCTTGAAATTAGTCTCATCTCATTATCTCTAGCTGCTTTATCCTGTTCTACAGGGTCTCAGGCAAGCTGGAGCCTATCCCAGCTGACTACGGGCGAAAAGCGGGGTACACACTGGACAAGTTGCCAGGTCATCACAGGGCTGACACAGAGACACAGACGACCATTCACACTCACATTCAGACCTACGGTCAATTTAGAGCCACCAGTTAACCTAACCTGCATGTCTTTGGACTGTGGGGGAAACCAGAGCACCCGGAGGATACCCACACAGACAACATACAAACTCCATATGGAAAGGTCCTCGCCGGCCGCTGGGTTCAAACCCAGGACCTTTTTGCTATGAGGCTAACCACTACACCACCTCACTGGAACCAAAATGCTTGAAATTAGTCATTTCAGTGTATCAGTGTGTGTTGGGTGTATCAGTGACGACAGAAAGGAGGAGCCTGGTGAGGGACTTTGCTGTGTGGTGCAACAGGAATCATCTGCAGCTCAACACCTCGAAGACCAAGGAGGTGGTCATTGACTTTGGGAGGTCCAGACCAAGGACGACCAGTTCTGATCGAGGGAGTCGAAGTGGAGGCTGTGGATTCCTACAAGTACCTCGGGCTGTGGCTGGACAGCAAGCTGGACTGGACTTGCAACACCAAACACTAATACAGGAAGGGATACTTCCTTAGGAGGCTGTGGACCTTTAACATCTGCAGGAAACTCCTGTGGATGTTCTATCAGTCTGTGGTCACCAGTGTCCTGTTTTACACCGTGGTGTGCTGGGGGGGGGGGCAGCACATCCAAGAAAGACACATCCAGGCTGGACAAACTGATCAGGCGGGCCGGCTCTGTGGTCGGCATGAAGCTGGACTCTCTGGTGACGGTGGTAGAGAAGAGGTCTATGGACAAACTATTGAACATCATGGACGATGCCAGTCACCCTCTGCACACCGTCATCAGCAACCAGAGGAGCCTGTTCAGTGACAGAATGCTCCTTCCCAAGTGCAGGACGAACAAACTCAAAAACTCCTTTGTCCCTCACGCCATCAGACTGTACAACTCCTCTCTGGGGGGGAGGAGGCAATACAGGACAACGTGCAATATAATGTGCACTATCTCTCCTACCGCCACCCCCCCTCCCCACCTTTTTTTTTCCTTCCCCTTCCCTCCCCCCTCTTCCCCATATCTTATTCTTTTTATATATTTGTATATGTAAATAATTTATTTTAATTTATCTAGAAGTTTTCTCTATTTCTTTTCTCTGTTTATCTGTAATGATGCTGCTGGAATCTTAATTTCCCTGAAGGAGCCCTCCCAAGGGGATCAATAAAGTTTTATCTAATCTAATCTCATCTCGTTATCTCTAGCCGCTTTATCCTGTTCTACAGGGTCGCAGGCAAGCTGGAGCCTATCCCAGCTGACTGGCGGGGTACACCCTGGACAAGTCGCCAGGTCATCACAGGGCTGACACATAGACACAGACAACCATTCACACCTACGGTCAATTTAGAGTCACCAGTTAACCTAACCTGCATGTCTTTGGACTGTGGGGGAAACCGGAGCACCCGGAGGAAACCCACGGGGACAACATGCAAACTCCGCACAGAAAGGCCCTCGCCGGCCACGGGGCTCGAACCCGGACCTTCTTGCTGTGAGGCGACAGCGCTAACCACTACACCACCGTGCCACCCCTAATCTAATGTTAATTTGGCTGGGGGGGAATCAGGTTGTGTGAACTGAGGAGAACACATCCATCCACTGTGCTCACAAAAGTCCTGGATATAAACCACATCCAAACTTAATTATGCTCTTCAGGAAGTCACAATGTCTTACTGTTTGAACTTTGAGCTGTTAGTGTAATAATAATAATAATAATTAAAAAAAAAGAAATTTAATTTGCAACAGGGGGATTCAGATTCATTCCTGTCAAACATTTCATTCTCACTTAGACCTTCATCCTCAAGCACCAGTAAACTGTGGTTCTGAAACTGACTTCCCTCCACACTGACACTTATTTATAGTCCGACCAAAAATACAACTCCTTTAAATCGTCGGAGTGGCCGACTTGACAAGCAGCCAATCAGAGCGCTGAGCGCGGTCACATGACTCGGGCAGAGCGCTTCCTGCGGCGGTGCTAAACAGACTGGCCATTTCACCATCGGACAATTACACTTCATCGGGTGAGTACACGCGCTAGCGAGCGGTAACTGGCGGCCGGTTCACGGCGTGTTCTTTCTCCGAGCTTTGCTTTTATGTTCTTGAGTTTGGGGTCCTGATTAAATTGGCCACTTGAGAGCAGTGTTTCAGATAGGCCCGAGCTATTTCCTGGTAACAGTACCGTGCCTACGCGTTTCTTTTCCTCTACCTGCATTCTGACAAATCCCGCCTCCTCGTTCATCTTGACTCGCGCTTCGTGTTGAGATGATTGGACAATGAACGAGCAGCCAATTACAGTGCAGGAGGCGGGACAGGACTAGCCAATCCAAGCTCAGAAGGCTGGGTTTTTTGGAATGCGGATGGGAAAAACAACCCTGTGCCTCCTCAAGCTAAATAGTAGTGGTGGTGGTGGTAGTGTTTTCATGTCTTCACTCGGATTCTTCTCAAAGTGTGTTGACAGAACAGGGAGAAGTTGGAAAAGTTGTTTTTACACGTGTCTAGACTTTGTTGTCACGTTCATATATCCGGGTTAGATGGGAGGGAGGGAGGGATGGATGGGGGGTAGGTAATGTTTTATTTGGACCCTGACTATAATTTTCCATCGCAACCAAGTTGTGTGTTGAGAGGTTCTTCATGTGAGTTTGTGCCTCAGTGAGAGCTGCGAGTCAGGGCCAAGCAGGGAAAGTTTTTAATTTGTGGAAGTTTGGTTCTTTTTCCTGACTCATGAGACGGTGTGTAACCGCAGTGAGTTTCCCTGAGCGCAGCTGCCATGCTGTTTTATTACTAGTTTGTCCGGAGCAACAAGTTTGAGTCTAATTCTCTTCTCTGATCTCTACCAACCCAGCTTTCTCTCCTGACCTACAGATCAGTGCAGAGCCGAGCTTATCCTTAGTACAAAATAAACAAGACACTTTTTTTTATTTTAACCACCAGGAGCTATCTTTTTTTAATGTGAGGTTTTACACATTCCATTTAATAGTGTATGAACTGTGTACAGAGGTGGACAAAGTCCCCAACTTCATTACTTACACTACCGTTCAAAAGTTTGGGGTCGCCCAGACAATTTTGTGTTTTCCATGAAAAGTCACACTTTTATTTCCCACCATAAGTTGTAAAATGACTAGAAAATATAGTCAAGACATTTTTCTGGCCATTTTGAGCATTTAATCGACCCCACAAATGTGATGCTCCAGAAACTCGGGCCCTGTCCACACGGCAACGGGTTCAGGTGAATCCGATACAATTGTTTGTTTTGGCCTGGTGTCCACACGGCACCCCAAAACGCAATCTTTTGAGAACGGGTCCCAGAGTGGAAAGATCTGGCAACGTTGCCGTTGCGAAGTCGTCTGGATGAGTAGAACGGATTTGTTTACGATGACGTCACAACCACATGACTGTGAGTGCTTCACGCCGGGTAGAAGTGTAACGAACTCGTTGCGAGTTGTCAACAAATCCCAGGGTTTTTTCTAGAAAAATTTAGTATGAGGGCGCTCACCATGGCGAGGGAGCGAAGCGGTGGGGGATGGTGCCGGTTCACCCCCCCCGCCCCTGCCGTGCAAAGCCTTTGAAAAATGCTCCAATAGAGATCTTGCAGTCACGTGACCGGAAAGTACACAACCGCCATCTTGTCGGTCAAAAACACAGCTGAATACTGCTGCACTCGTGTACAGAATGGATCAATTTCAACCGACGGACTACACGGCTCATTTTTCTAATGAACAGATAACTAGATATATGTCTAAAATAAACAATCTACAGATTTGTGACCCTTATGGCTTTCCGGACGGAGTTTTCACGACCGGATTTTGAACTGCCAGCGGAATACCCGGACGTGTATGATTACCTCATCAACTTTCCCTCGCTGTTCAGTGGTGAAGCACTGCGTGCTTATAAATCTCTGCACAGTTATCTTTACAGAAATTCAGGATTTGTCAGCGACTCAGATGTGGCATCTTGTAAACAAGAATCCTCATTGGATGGGTAAGTCACTTAAGTATTAAGTATAGCACTGACCAGCCGATTATAGAATAGAATAAGGTAATTCAAAATCGTCCGTCTTGTTTACATGGATCTGGCGTTGGAGAGGTAGAAGCTTGACAGTGGAGATTTGAGTGGTTGTTTTCTGAGCTTAGTCAACAGGCTGCTCTGCAGCCTCGCTTTTGCTTCCGCTCCCGGCGCCGCCTCCTTCGCTTTGCTTCCGATAACAATCCACGGAGACCCCGCTGGTCTCGCTATCTTGTCCGGAATGTTTTTTTTTTTTTCTCGTTCGGAATGTTGTGCATGCGATGGAAATCGCTACAAACCGTCATTTTCTGCTGGAAACCAATGTCCAGTAAGTCCATACGGTTGTAGTGGATATTGAAGTCTGGTACAGACGAACAACACACAAAAATACACACACAAAACATAAAAAACGTGCACAGGTAGGGAGAGCTTGCAGCCGCAGCCGTTGTAGTAGAATTGTATATAGTAGGGTTTTCCAGAAGAAAAGGTAGAAGTAAAAGCAGAAGTAGAACCAGAAGTAGAAGTAGAAGGCGGAATATGGCGTTTGACCGACAAGATGGCGTCTGTCACAATCTGGATCAGCTGTGACGTCACATGCAAGTGCTCCATGGGACATTCTGAGGCTATCTGAGAGGGAAATTGTAACAAATTGTCTGTCAACATTGAAAAAGAAAAAAGTAATCATCTTCTGCCCCGGACAGTCTTTGGCTTTCTTCCGCTTCGTGCCGTGGGATGACATCTTTAAATGCCCAAGTGTCAACAAAAACAACTCGCGAACTACTACTGTCAAAAGCTCCCGTGCCAGTGGGTGAAAGGTCATTCAGTCTCGAGAAATCTTGCTCTACAAGTCAGCTGACCTTGTATGTAACCCATGTCAAATCTCGCGAGAGCAGCCGCGACAAGTAAACAACTAAACAACATGGCGCCTCAGTCTGGAAAACGCCAATTCGGATTGTTTTTGCACCGTCTGGCGGTGTATCTACTATGATTGGAATATTTTTGGAGCAATTATAACATATCTGATGATCAGACACATTGTCACGTAGTGTTGCTGGGATGTTTTCACGGAGTCGGTAAGGGGGCGCACGCCGAGAGTAAGAGGGTGCAGCGCCCCTGTTCCCCCGTTTAGACGAAAGCCTGAAATCCTATAACTTGGTTCATGAAACGCACTTACAAAATATTTTCACTGTGAATATTTGTGTAATGGTGCGAAGTGAGAGAGAGAGAATAGCCCTTAGGGCAGAGTCAATCCCGTCAGCAAAAATAGTGAAAAAAAGGAGCGATCTCGCCTCTTCAGATGTTGGTTTAAGTCCTACAATACATTCCTCAAAAAGGGCGTAGAAGAACAAATTAATCCATCAACGTGTAGCATTCAATTTATTCCGGACCATTAAAGACACCGCCTTCCGCGTAGAATCATACGTCATCCTCGTCGCCATATTGGATAGGTCAAAGCGGAGAATAAAGATGCCTCATTCATGTGCTGCGTTTAACTGTACCAACAGGTTTACCGTCCAAACGAGATTACATGGGATTACCTTTCACAGGTGAGACTGGAAAAATACTTTTCATTGTATTTGGTCATTGTAACATAATTTTACGAACAGATTTTTCTGACTTTGTGGCTAATATGAAGTCTCACGCATAATAGTTTATGCGCATGCGTCCTTACTACTTCTATTGTTCTGGTGTCTCCGAAGGGACCGTCTTACAGCGCCCCTAGAGGTGTGGCATGTGTGTTGCATCGTTTTCAGCAAGCGTTGCATTGCCATATGTACCTGATATTTTACTGATCCGTTGCCCATGTGGACGTGATATTTTTTTAAATAACATCTCGTTGCCGTTGTCGTGTGGATGTAGCATCAATCTGCTCAAAGGAAGGTCAGTTTTATAGCTTCTCTAAAGAGCTCAACTGTTTTCAGCGGTGCTAACATGATTGTACAAGGGTTTTCTAATCATCCATTAGCCTTCTGAGGCAATGAACAAACACATTGTACCATTAGAACACTGGAGTGAGAGTTGCTGGAAATGGGCCTCTATACACCTATGGAGATATTGCACCAAAAACCAGACATTTGCAGCTAGAATAGTCATTTACCACATTAGCAATGTATAGAGTGGATTTCTGATTAGTTTAAAGTGATCTTCATTGAAAAGAACAGTGCTTTTCTTTCAAAAATAAGGACATTTCAAAGTGACCCCAAACTTTTGAACGGTAGTGTAAGTCAAAGTACAGATCCCACTGGTCAAATGTTACTCCGATACAAGTGAAAGTTGTCCAGTCAAATTTTTACTTAAGTTAAAGTACTTGCGTTTAAAAATACTTAAGTATTAAAAGTACGTTTTTTTTCTGTCAATGCATTGTTGTATTATTGCCACAACGCTTACAAAAACTAATGCCGCTACCAAAGACAGAAATGTGAATTCACGAAATGAACGCATGCTGTGCCATCATGGTGGTTTAACATTAAGCTAGCGAGTCAGTGAAACTCCACCTGACATGCTAGCAAACTCTTTTCAAACTCAAAATCATACTGGGTACCTAACGCTACTAGAAAAGAAACATTTCTACATTCTGTTTATTTGGCAAGATTATGCTAAAACGTATATTTCTGAAAGGACTTCAGATAAGTTAACGCTAGTCATCTTAGCGTAACTCCGTTTTTATATGCTGTGCCCAAGCTAGAAAGAAAGAAAGCACAACTTTGTGAAATTCCTCTCTGCATTTAACCCATCTGAAGCAGTGAACACACGCGCACACACCCAGAGCAGTGGGCAGCCACACTACAGCGCCCGGAGAGCAGTCAGAGGTCAGGTACCTTGCTCAAGGTCACCTCCTCAGCACGAGGCCGCCCCACATGAAACTAACTGCATGTCTTTGGGTTGTGGGGGAAACCTCACGCAGACACAGGGAGAACACGCAAACTCCACACAGAAAGGCCCTCACCGGCCGCTGGGTTCGAACCCGGAACCTTCTTGCTGTGAGGCAACCATGCTAACCGCTACACCACCGTATTTTAAAAATACTTAAGTATTAAAAGTGCGGGCGGCACGGTGGTGTAGTGGTTAGCGCTGTCGCCTCACAGCAAGAAGGTCCTGGGTTCGAGCCCCGTGGCCGGCGAGGGCCTTTCTGTGTGGAGTTTGCATGTTCTCCCCGTGTCCGCGTGGGTTTCCTCCGGGTGCTCCGGTTTCCCCCACAGTCCAAAGACATGCAGGTTAGGTTAACTGGTGACTCTAAATTGACCGTAGGTGTGAATGTGAGTGTGAATGGTTGTCTGTGTCTATGTGTCAGCCCTGTGATGACCTGGCGACTTGTCCAGGGTGTACCCCGCCTTTCGCCCGTAGTCAGCTGGGATAGGCTCCAGCTTGCCTGCGACCCTGTAGAAGGATAAAGCGGCTAGAGATAATGAGATGAGATGAGATTAAAAGTACGTTTTTTTCTGTCAATGCATTGTTGTATTATTGCCACAACGCTTACAAAACCTAACGCCGCTACCAGCGCTCGAAACTAACGGTGTCCCGATGTCCCGGGGACCATAAAAAATGTCATCGGGACACAAAATTATCATATCTGGGACAATCCCGGGACAATGGAAAAAAATAGATCTAGAAAAAAAAGTTCTACATTAATATTATTTACAAAGCCGTAACACATACGTAGACATTCACCTAATTTGTCAATTTTAATTTTAAAACGTTAACAGCGAAAAATACATAGTAGCTACACTTTCGATGCACCTGCATCCGTAGGCTACAGAGCAGCGCATTCTGTTCTAGAATCTTCGGCCGGAGTCCGCATTATATGGACTTGGAATGGAATTGCTACCGCACACGCTGCGCTGACTCTTGCCAGAACAAAAATGCTGAAGTGGTTGAAGCGGACCGACCGCGGTGAAGAAACTGAAAGCCCAGACATAACGTCTCCGGGACCTTCAGGATCCAAAGTGTCATCGCCTGGTCTGCAGGCAACGCTAGCAACTGAATGAACTGAATGAACACTGTTAGACACGTTATAAAATACAACAGGAATGATGTGGATGATATTGACGGAAGATACCGTTCAACAGAATAAGTGAGTTTTCTTGGTGTCTTTCTAGTTCAGAAAGTTTAGTCAGTCAGCAGCACAACTCGGCTCGGACCTGCCACTATGCTGATGTTGCTAACATTTGCACCCGGCAGCGAAAGTTCATAAAATGGATAACGGAAAGTTCATAAAATGGATAACGGAAAGTTCATAAAAATGGATAACGGAAAGTTCATAAAAATGGATAACGGAAAGTTCATAAAATGGATAACGGAAAGTTCATAAAATGGATAACGGAAAGTTCATAAAAATGGATAACGGAAAGTTCATAAAATTGATAACGGAAAGTTCATAAAATGGATAACGGTAATGGATAACGGAAAGTTCATAAAAATGGATAACGGTAATGGTGAAAATTATAAGTTGGCCTTATAAGTGCCAACAGATATTCAAGGTATAAGTAGATGAAACGAACATAAAAGGGGTCTTATTTTCAACTAAAGTGTACTGCAGATGTAGGGAGTTGAAACATTTTCTGAATGAGCTAGTTGGCCCCTTTAAATAAACGGGTATCTATTCATACAGTGAGATCGCCAAGGTTTAATAAACTGAAAATGCAATAACTGTAATTTTGAAGTAGATGATGTATAGGACATGTGTCGCTTGTGTCTTGTGAGCAGGGCCGGAGTGGGCCCTGTTTTCAGTCTGGGAGTTTAATTCACATTCAGGCCACTTTGAAATGGAGGAGGAATTTGAGTACATTAAAAAAGATAAAACAAATAACTGTTCTTTCACAGTGCTTTTTATTTGGTTTAAATTCAGGTAGTGACAATGTATGTTGTTCGTCGTTCTCTGCATTACTTTAGGGTTAATAAAACTTCCATTACGCGGTAGTTTAATGACCACAAACGTAATGCAGAGACCGACAAACGATTTCATCTAGTATGAGACGGGGCTCCACTTAAAATTGGATGGTGTGTGGCCGCGTGTCTAATCCGCATATACATTTATCTGTGTCACCAACATGTCCCAAAGTTCCTTAGTGAAAATATTTGAAAACACATCCAAAGGACATGCATCTTCAGAAATCGGCATCTTCGGCCCGGGTGTGGGAATGAACTTTTACGTCGGGGGCGAAATCCAGCTGACTGCCACTCCAAATAGCAAAGCAGCGAGTATGGCTGATTGTTTCGCGTTATTTAAGACGAATTACACAACACATTTTTAGTCACATAGTCTTAAAATAACGAAAGCACCCATCTCGCGTGCATTTGAACCAATGCTTGTGCATTACATGCCGCATACGCCTCGAAAATAATGGCAAATCAACAATGCTGGGTACTCAGCAACCGGCAGATAAAGCGTGAGGGCGCATTAGGCAACTCAAAAATGGTTAAATGAAATGTAGGCTAAAGCAAGTGTTCGATTCTGCTTAGAATATTGGCATACGCATACACCTCTTCTAAGTTATAGATTTAACAACAATTATTTAACATCAAATATGACTTCTAGGCCTATGTGTTCATAACCACAATGTGCGCACGCCTGTGGAAATGCACGGTGTGACAGCGAGATGAAATAGGCTGGATGAGGAAATAACGCGCAACAGCACATTTGGGACCTGTTCATCTAAAATTGTTAATAACTGGGATCTAAAGCAATGTCCGGTTCTTCTTAGAATTAAGACATACACCACATCTATACCGTGTAAATTGCGAGATTTCACATGACAGCAAAAAGCTGAATTGACATTGCAAACTATCGACACATTATAGGCCTAGCATAGACTGATAAAATCGACAAACAGGGTTATCATACTCCATATCCTTCGTAACCTACCAGCTGGTCTTGAGAACATATCTGTCAATTTGGCACATTTTGCTGCCACCTCCTTCCTTTTTTTAAGCTCCGCCCTTTCGCTTCCACCTGGCCTCTTTCTGCCCTCCATCACTGACGCGCGCTGTTTCGCGCCAATGTTGTTTAAGTTCCCTGCAATACAGAGGAGGAGTCTTGGACCAAACCAACTGCAATAGAGGGGAGGGGAGAATTTCCTTATTTGGTAGCGCCTATTTAATCTGCTGCGATGCTGTCGGCGTCTGGGCTGCCATGTGAAAATGCAGAGTGCAGTTGAATTGATGATTAATGCAAGAATAAGATCAGTGACCAAAATTAGTGAAAATTATTTTCCCCATGCTCCAAGCAGGCCACCATTGATGGTTTGGGCCGGGGATGGTCCCGGATAAATATAGGGCCACCCCGGCATTGCTTGTGACTTATTGTAAAAATGATATAAAGGGTTCAAAATCACATAGTTACAAATATAATAGTAACTTCATATGATAATATTAACCACTGGTTATTTCAGAGAAGAAAAAAATGGGGACACTATTGCTTCCATTCGGGACAATACAACACAGAATTCGGGACCACTGGGGGACACAAAGAAAAAAAGTTAATTTCGAGCCCTGGCCGCTACCAAAGACAGAAATGTGAATTCACGAAATGAACGCATGCTGTGCCATCATGGTGGTTTAACGTTAAGCTAGCGAGTCAGTGAAACCCCACCTGACATGCTAGCAAACTCTTTTCAAACTCAAAATCATATTGGGTACCTAACGCTACTAGAAACGAAATATTTCTACATTGTTTATTTGGCAAGATTATGCTAAAACATATTTCTGAAAGGACTTCAGATAAGTTAACGCTATTCATCTTGGTGTAACTCCGTTTTTACATCCTGTGCCCAAGCTAGAAAGAAAGAAAGCACAACTTTATTCATCACACGCTTGTGAAATTCCTCTCTGCATTTAACCCATCTGAAGCAGTGAATGCACACACACACACCCAGAGCAGTGGGCAGCCATGCTAACAGCGCCCAGGGAGCAGTTGGGAGTTAGGTGCCTCGCTCAAGGGCACCTCAGCCCAAAGCCGTCCCATATTAACCTAACCGCATGTCTTTGGACTGTGGGGGAAACCGGAGCACCCGGAGGAAACCCACGCAGACACGGGGAGAACATGCAAACTCCGCACAGAAAGGCCCTCACCGGCTGCTGGGCTCAAACCTGGGCAGAACCTTCTTGCTGTGAGGCGACCGTGCTAACCACTACACCACCGTGCCGCTATGTGTTATTGTTAGCCGTGGACAAGGCTACGGCAACTTGGCAGGTAAGAAAAGTCATTTGAAAGTCATTTGACAAACCAGACTGCATAGCTACCTTTGCAACGTTATCGCTAGCTCTAAAAGCACAGACAACTTCATTGCAAGCTTTCTCTTGGAATAAGACGTTTATATACCTCAATAGGCTTCCGCAGGTTGGACGGCGAGTTTTTTATAGGCTGTGATGTGGTTCGTTTTTGGCAGACATATTTAAAACGAAACGTATCTTTAATCCTTTCTGAAAACTGAAACGTGGGTTCCAGGTAAAGCCATGAGTGTGTTCCCCAGAAGACCCGCCTCCTTCCATTCTGCCGTCAACTGATCGTGTTAAATAATGCTGTGGAGAAATCGTTGATCTTGATTTTATACAGTCTATGGATGTGACGTGACCCTAGTGATTAGTGATAGTCTGTCTCAGTGTCACCTGCGAAAAAACTAATCACGTTTTAGAAAAGAAAGCTGCTTCATAGTAACGAGTAATGAGGAACTTGATAGAAAAGTACAATATTTGTCTTTCAAATGTAGTGAAGTTAGTCATAAGTTTCCAAAAAATAACAAAGTACAGATACTCAAAGTGTACTTAAATACAGTACTCAAGTAAATGTACTGTACTGGACAGCCACATGGGACACTTTTAGTGTGAAGAAAATTCCAGAAACTGGAATTCAACAGGCAGGGTGGAGCAGTTGGAGAAGGATTTCGGGAGTCGTTTGTGATAGGAAAGTCCCAGCAAAAGTGAAAGGTAAGATGTATAAGACAGTAGTGAGACCAGCTGTGATGTCTGGATTGGAGACCGAACCCTTAACGAAGAGACAGGAGGCAAAGTTGGAGGTGGCGATGTTGAGGTTGGACAGGATAAGGAACGAGCAGATCAGAGGGACAGCACATGGGGAGAGCTTGGGAATGAAGCTAAGAGAGATGAGACTGAGATGGTATGGGCACATCCTGAGAAGAGATGCAGAGCATGTGGGAAGGAGAATGTTGAGGATGGAGCTGCCAGGCACACGAAAACGAGGAAGGCCAAAGAGGAGATTCATGTCCTCTTTCACCACATCCATGTAAGTGGCAGGTGTGGTAGAGAAGGATGTGGAAGACAGGGAGCAATGGAGACGAAAGATCCGCTGTGGCGACCCCTAATCGGGAGCAGCCAAAAGATGATGATGAGGATTCAGTTTAATTCAGCTGTTTAAAATATTAGCTCTGTTTTTGTCAAAATCATGTTTATTGGCCAAGTATTTTGACACACACAAGGAATTTGGTTACAGCAGTTTATTTGTCTCGCAATACAGAAGACAAAAAAAAAAAAAAGTGTGAATATATGTTATGCATATGCAGGCTTGTAGTACTCAAGTCCAGCTCGTGCCCTAATTTTAAGGACTCGTGACTTGACTTGACTTGACTTGGACTTGAGCGCCGAGGACTTGGACTCATACATTAACTGCATTCGGACTTGAATTTTTTCTTTATTTTTTGTAACGTGCCATAATTTGGCATAAGATAAATATCTACATAATTTTTTATATGAATTTCGTGCAAGTGTGTCGCACCTGTGCGCCTTGGTACGTGCATCAGATAGACTCTCAGGCGCTGTAAACTAGGGCTGGGTATCACCAGATACCTCACGATATGATACTATGGCGATATTTTGCCCACGATAACGATATTATCACGGTACAGCGATTCTGCGATAATCGATATATTGCAAGAAATTTCAACCACATCACAATATCTGTGTCACTGAAGAAAATCAGAATTTATTGACCACTGTAAAATTACATTTCACATACATAACTACACACTCTTGCCAGACATATATTTGTCTCTATTCCACTGCTGGCAAAACCAAGAGTTGTTTCACTACAACATACAGAAAATTCCCATTTCTGTGCTAGTATTATCAACTTTTCTGTAAGCATGGACACATCAGTGCTGCTTAACAAGCAGAATCAAATTGTTTTATGAAAACTTAAAACTTGCACTGCAGACTGCACATACATTTCAGTGTTAACACTAATATCAATTTGTTCTTTGTAAACTTGAGAACATATACCTGAGAACATTTAACTTGTGCTTATTTTGCAGGAACAACACACTGTCTGAAACACATTGAAAAGTGCAGTGGGCATCTTAATTGGAGCATCTTAATTTAATTGGAGCGAAACAGGTTTTGCAAAGTGCATTCTCTTTGTCCGGCTCACTGTTTTTTTTTTTTTCTCCTTTCCTTTGGAATCCAAAGTGCCTCCAAACATCTGCCTTAAAGTTCGGCGGCGTCTCTAGGTTTATGTTAACAGCCATGCTTGCCTGTTTTTTTTTCCTCACTGCAACCGCCGGGGAAAAAAGAGAAGACGAAGAGTGCCTTGCAGTGAGGTAGCGGCACAGCGACACCTCTCGGAGCGGAGGTGCAGAAGTCGTACTGGATTTACAACCCGTCTGAAACATGATTTTATTATTTGAAAAAATATCGATATTCAAATTTTGAGTATCGATATTGAATCGGAAGACAAAGTATCGCGATATATCGCCGTATCGATATTTTTGCACACCCCTACTGTAAATGGTTTCACATAAAGGCAGCAACAGCTACCGTCAAATGGTGCAGTTGGAGTCTTGTTCTTGGACTCGACTCTGACTTGACTCTGATCAATAGTGGACTCGACTCAGACTTGAACACTAGGGACTCGAGACTGGATTCGGATTTGAGGTTTAGTGACTCGACTACAACACTGTGCATATGTAATATAAGAAATGTACATGTACAATATACATAAATATGCAATTTACAATAACTTTTATTTATATTTTATATATATATATATATATATATATATATATATATATACACACACACACACACACACACACACAATACCTATATTATACACAATGTCAAATATCTGTATTATACAATATCTGTAATCTAAATATCTATATCCATAAACACTATAATATACAATATCTATATTATGCATAAACAAGATCTCTAATAATATATATCGATAATATCCAATATCTGTAATATACGGTATAGATAATTATGTATGCTATCAACAATATAAACAGTACACCGTGCACAGACAATATGCAGGATATTTACAGACGAGGCACAATATACTAAAGATGTACACGACAGTCAGTGTACACAGGAGCATGGTACAGGAGGTACAAGTGGTATGATAGTATAATGGCAAGGATGGATCAGGTCAGATATTTATGACGTTGATGGCATGGGGACGCCATAAATATCTGACCTGAACCATGTATGTATTTATTTATTTAGTGTGTTTACGCAAGAAAGAAATAAACATAAAGAGCATCTTTCTCGTTTTCTTCTGAAAAAAAAAAGAAGCACATCATGTGAATTGTGACATTTGAAACCCATTCGCTGAAGCATTAAGCTCAATTAGAGCTGGGGGTAATAGCTATAGCTACTGTAACAATAACAGGTGAAAGTAGTTATTGTGATGTTATTAAGAATGGTAATGATGCAGCTATGAGCCCTCGTGGTGCTCAGTGATATTAATCATGAAAAATCATGTACAGTACTGTGTGCAAAAAAAAAAAAAGTCTTAGGCACATGCAAAGATTACTGCAAAAATAATTACATTAAATGGTTTTACATTAGACATACTGTACAGGACACTTTTTAAAAAATGTAATATTATTAGCATATCACTTATCCTACACTCTACCCAGTGGAGAATGAGCGTTGAATACAGTTTACGATATTGTGTGGTTGGCAAGACAACACAATGTCACACATCGGAGCTGACGTGAATATTCTGTGAGAGAGTTTTTTGCTGCGTATGCGCAAAAGCATTTCTTTCTTCACCAGGAATGAGAGAAAGATGCATTGAACACCCAAAAGGCTAGCAAAACTTGATTAGATATTCTTCAGGCATATTTACAAGAGAAAAACGTACCAACGGACATCGAAAAACTAGAAGAGACTGTGTATGTATTATAATATTGGCTGGCTTTTTTTCGTCTTCGATTCATTCAGTATCATGCTAGCTGAATGGAATATATCTGATATACCACTCAACTAGGGATGTTAACCGATGACCGTTTGACCGGTGGTTGACCGAATCAACGTCAACCGGTTAATTTTTTTTTTTGGTTGTTGGTTAAAAAAAAAAAATCAATCGTTTTGAAGCTGCTGATTTTGGAGCGGAGGACTTGGAATTCCGTGTTGTAAACGCTTGGGGCGTGCCATGCGGTGTAAGGATGACAGCTGACAAATCAGAAACACCTATTCAGTCATGTCCCGCCCTCCCGCTGCTACTCGGTGAAAGAAAAGTGTAGACAGGCTTTTTAGCTTACAAATTACTATTCTGTTTATTTTTTTTTAAATTATTATTAGAAGGCACATGGAGTTTAGTCCTGCCTTGGCCAGTGCATTCTGAAAGTATGTTTCGGTCTGTAGCCAACAATGCATGTTATTGCAGATCACATCTCTCCACACAAACTAAAGGCGCAGATGCCGACTTTTTTTTTTGAATCGCGCAGATCCGTTTTTTTTTGGGGGGGGGCGGGGCATTGGAGTGTCTGATTGTAATTTCAAGGTGGATTCTGTATTAAAATTACTAAATAGGCGGGTGCCATTGCAGTCCATGAGGCGTGGGGGGTGTGGGAGGAGGGCAGTGGATCGGGGGGCTGCGCACATTAAATTTTGCGCGGCTTCGGCGCGGGCGTGCGCGGCTTTCTGATTTGCTGTTTTCTTCTCGTGCTTGTACTTCCTGTGCTTCGTGGACTGTGGCGGCATTTGCTTGTATGCAGAATTTGCTTTGATGAAGTTGTGGTCGGACGCTCCAACGCCCCCCCTTGAGAAAGGAAGGTCGGATCTGCGCGATTCAGCCGTGGAGAGGGCGGCATCCGCCAAAAGGCGCGCCGTTTACATCCCTGTAATAATTCCAATTCTAGAATTTTAAACTCATAGGTTAACCGGCTATTGAGGCTTGGTGGTCAGTCAAGTTTTTTTTTTTTTTTTTAGTTTTCGCCATCCCTACACTCAACGCCAGCTAATATTATTTAAGTATTTGAAGTAAGGCCATCCTTAAAAAAAAAAAAATCCGTTTCCTGTCCACCGGGTGAGCAAAAAAATTTTCAGTATGGAGGGAGGGATTTTTTTTTTTTTTAATACATGGATGGATAAGAAATCGCAATGCTGTGTTTGCTTTTTCTTTCAGTACTTTTTTATTACAAAAGCAGACACAGTTAATAAAATTACAGTTTAATCAACTGAAACTTGTACAAAAACTTTAAGTTAGCATTTTAAATGCTGACTGCAACATTTGCAAAACTTTTACAAAGGTACTTAAAATGTCCGACACGCGGACTTTTTGTAGTTCTAAATCGAGCGTTAGGCCTAGTTCGGATGAAATTACACTATTAAAATGATCACTGAATGATTTGTTTTTCTGAATCTTTACTATTTTGTTGTTCGCTAGAATACCATTTTGCGATTTCACACTTCAGCAAATGTTTGAAAACTCCGGATCGCCTTCCTTCATGGTGGCTGCCATTTTTTTGTGCCGCACGGCGCATGTGCAGAGCTGATTCAGTTCTATATTCTGCGCGGAATGCAGGGCTTTCCACAAGCGCCGGCCATACAGCCGACTACACAATTAAGTCCAGCCGGCTACTTTAATGACTATTATTTTTGTAGCCCACAGGCTCTAAATATTAATTTTTGATTTTAATAAAATTGAATGTTTATCTAACGGACTGACAATAATGTCAAACTGAACCGCACTCATTCAAGTTGTGATTTGCGCTGTTTGTACCGATAATAACCACAAATTCCCCGCCGACTTCGTTGATCAAGGGAGAGTAAGGTGGTGTTTACATTAGACCGTATCAGCGGATCATCAGATTAACGTTTTTAAAACGATTCGCATGCACACAGCAACGCCAATACACGGATACGCTAATCACATGACTAATTAGACGTCACGTCACATGATCCCAGTGCATATCGGGCATGCGCAAGTCACTCACCACTTGCAAGTGGAAGGATGGCAAGCGAACACCTTCTCCAGCAGATAAACACACCTGGCTGTGATGCTCATGTTCTCACTGAGTTTAAGCGCCTGAAGGAGGTAAATAAGTTGAAATGTGTAAATAAACCTCAGTGCGGCTCAGCGCTTCCTCCTGCGCTCCAAATCACTCCGCCCTGAACAGCGAGTGCCCTCTGGAGGGTGCGCACTCCGGCCCTGCGCAGCTCACAGAGCGCGCGAGCAGTGATTCGGGACTGAGCTGCTGTGTGTGTGTGTGTGATCCCAACGCCAGCGAATCAGGAAGGTGGATGTCACAGTGATGTTGTCCAATGACGACGTCAGCTAGAGCTCAGCACTGCGTTTCCGCGTTCCTCAATGTTTACACAGCACCGGATCAGATACGAACTGGGTTGAATACGTGGGCCCTGGCGGATTCAAGTTGTTCCGCCTGTGGAGTCGTTTCCCGGCGTTTTAATGTGCACGGACAGTGCATCCGCGACGAAAACGAGACGGATGTGGTCTAATGTAAACACCACCTAACTCATCCGCGGCCCCGACATGCGGTGTGTGCGCGCGCACTCGGCGGAGGCAGTAGTGTGTCGGGGAGGGAACAGAAGCAGAGATGACGCTTATTTTGTCTCCGGTAAACCAGTCTTCTCTTGTTCAATTACGTGCTGGCATCAAAAGACACCGTTGGTTGTAAATGAAGCCAAACCGAGTGGTTGGAGTGTATTTTCATACACAAATGGAGAAATGTTGGCTGAGTGTGTAATTGTGTAGCCGCCACTGCAGACCGTTGTTGTTGTTAATTCATAGCATGCTCAGCTGCGTGAATGTGTCATGCACCGAAAATAAGAGATTTACAAGCCAGGAACGCCTCATGATGCAATACGCAAGAAAAGAAAAGATTTACTGCCATTTTATTTGTATTTGAGTAAAGTGAATAAATAAATGGTCTGTGGAAAATACATTTAATCCTGGGAACTGCGTGCACAGGAGTTTTTGTGTTTACTCCCCCCCCCCGGCTGGCTACTTATTTGTCATGGCTGGCTAGTATGAGCCTTAGTGGAAAGCCCTGGGAATGCAGAAATGTCAAGTTCGATTTTAGATTTATGAACCCGAAAAACTGGCGTTAAAAAAATTTTTTTCAACCACACAAACGGCACTCACCCGGCCGGTGGACTGGAAACAGAACACTTTTTAATAATGGCCTAAGCACTGTAAATGAAACAGTCAGTATTTTATGTGATGAACTTTTGCTTTAGAAGCAGTAGTCTCCGGTTCAGTGTGTGCAGTTTTATAAGGAAATGAGCTGTGCTGAGTTTCCCAAAAGCATCGTAGCACAAAGATCATCTTTAAATGGTAGAGCAAGTAGCACAATGAACACTCTACTAGTTAAGATGTTCTTAGCGTTAAGAGGCTTTTGGAAAACCTGCTGCTGTACGTTTTACTGAATATCTTGCACAGATATATAGTGTATGTA
Source organism: Neoarius graeffei (assembly GCF_027579695.1). Lineage (NCBI taxonomy): Eukaryota > Metazoa > Chordata > Actinopteri > Siluriformes > Ariidae > Neoarius > Neoarius graeffei. The sequence continues at coordinate 61,193,039 of NC_083569.1, read as the reverse complement.
TATGTAAAATATATATTTTCCCCTGAAAGTGTCTCTTATGTAATCTGCTGCTTTCTTTACTGATGTACAGATATTTTTCTGTGACATTTTAATTTTGTGCTGAAGAACAAATGTTTGGAAATCTTAAATGTTCTAGTACTGCCTCGATAATTAAGTCATAAAAATATATAAAGTTTGTACTCCAAAAGTGTGCCGATAAGACTTTTGCACGGTATTTCTGAGTGTGATGCAGTATGTGATTGCGTGAACAAATCTCTCACTCGGGTACTGGGCGCAAACGCGTTTTATGTTAGTAACTGACTAGCCGACGTAACAGCCAGAGAAAGAATATAAACCCAACACTGTAATAAATTTTCTAACATTTCCATTTGGGGGCGGCACGGTGGTGTAGTGGTTAGCGCTGTCGCCTCACAGCAAGAAGGTCCGGGTTCGAGCCCCGTGGCCGGCGAGGGCCTTTCTGTGCGGAGTTTGCATGTTCTCCCCGTGTCCGCGTGGGTTTCCTCCGGGTGCTCCGGTTTCCCCCACAGTCCAAAGACATGCAGGTTAGGTTAACTGGTGGCTCTAAGGCCAAGTTTACATTAGACCGTATCTGTCTCGTTTTCTTCGCGGATGCACTGTCCGTTTACATTAAAACACCGGGAAACGGGAATCCGCCAGGGTCCACGTATTCAATCCAGATCGTGTCTGGTCCGGTGCTGTGTAAACATTGAGATACACGGATACGCTGTGCTGAGCTCTAGCTGGCGTCGTCATTGGACAACGTCACTGTGACATCCACCTTCCTGATTCGCTGGCGTTGGTCATGTGACGCGACTGCTGAAAAACGGTGCGGACTTCCGCCTTGTATCACCTTTCATTAAAGAGTATAAAAGTATGAAAATACTGCAAATACTGATGCAAATACTGCCCATTGTGTAGTTATGATTGTCTTTAGGCTTGCCATCCTTCCACTTGCAAGTGGTAAGTGACGCACATGCCCGACATGCACTGGGATCACACACACAGCGGCTCAGTCCCGAATCACTGCTCGTGCGCTTCACTCGCGCGCTCTGTGAGCTGCGCAGGGCCGGAGTGCGCACCCTCCAGAGGGCACTCGCTGTTCAGGGCGGAGTGATTTGGAGCGCAGGATGCCTGCGGAGCCGAGTGTATCGTTTTAAAAACGTTAATCTGATGATCCGCTGATACGGTCTAATGTAAACCCCACCTAAATTGAGCGTAGGTGTGAATGTGAGTGTGAATGGTTGTCTGTGTCTATGTGTCAGCCCTGTGATGACCTGGCGACTTGTCCAGGGTGTACCCCGCCTTTCGCCCGTAGTCAGCTGGGATAGGCTCCAGCTTGCCTGCAACCCTGTAGAACAGGATAAAGTGGCTAGAGATAATGAGATGAGATGAGATTTCCATTTGGTGTGTGCGTTTTTTAAAAGTACCCCGCTTCATGGCGTAACACGGTAACAAGCTACTGGATCTGAATCGCACCACCTGCTGCACCACACGTCGGCCGATACGCATTCAGGCTGACGGGAGAACGTTGTTTTCGAGGCAGATTAATCCGCACGCATGGACAACCTGAGCTTTTCCGAGTCAATATGAAGTGCAGCTCAAAGCTGCCGTATAACTCTCGTATTACACGCTACGCAGTGACGTTATGGTTAAGCGTATCAAGAAGAAATAAAGACGCCAGCCAGGCAGAATTTCTGTTTTGCTTGCAGTGCAAAGTGGGAATCTTGCAGCTCATAGTGAGGTGACTTGTTGACGTTTTCTGCAGGTTCAAACATGATGCGTGACATCAGACATGTTGTCGGGAGATGAGAAGTCTATGAATTCCTCCTGGGAATTCATAGACTTGTTCTTTCCCTTTTCTGAATTAACATATTTAACTAAAACCTTAGCCGGATGTATTATTATAATTATTGTTACATCACATTATTTGTCCACCCTGTGATCTAAACGTCTGTGCTTACCCAAACGCCTTTATGACAGTATCCTTCTTTTAGATCATATAATGTTGCATCGCTAGAGAACGTATGGCATCATGTTGCCATTTATATAAATAACTAGTACAAGACACTCTGTGTCTTCCCTCTAACTTCCCATTTCAATCTCGGAGTTAGGAGTTATGATTTATACGACCGATGTAGACGGTGTCCATAGTCATGGCGTCGTGTTATTACGTTGTACCCCGGTTTCCCTGCGTAGTACGAGAACACGGTGCAGCCCGCTGTTTGGTTTGGTGTCAAGTTTCTTTGCATTTGCTCTTAATTACAGACATTGTGAGCTAAATTTAGCACGAGTGGTGACTTCAGACTTTGTGTTTTAGGCGTAGGTGAAGAATGTAGACTCCAGTCAGAAAGCTGTGTTTAGTCGCTTCTGGTGGTTGTTTTTTGCTCCACTCAGGATTTGGTGTCCTGTTCACATTTCACTTCAGGACTTGGCTACAGAATGCTTTCCTGGAAATCTCACTGCTTTTGTTTTGTGTTGCTTTTCGAAACCAGGCACTTGTTGATGTGCTTGAACACTCTTTAAAGTGCATATCACGGGTAAATTCAGGAGCAAGATCAGTGTAATTTTCCTGTTTTATATTAAACTTTGGTCAAATATCTTTCACATTGTGTGCAATTCTTTACCTTGCGCAACACCAGAAAAGTTCAGTTGAAATCAAGCCATTTGAGGCGAATTGGTCCGCCTCTGAAAAAACTTGGCATTTGGATTTCCTGGCAAACATTGATTTTCGTGACGCCGCGTGCGGGACGCCTCCTTCTGAATCCTACGCCAGCGCTGGTTTGTTTATGAGAAAATGACCTGGTGATTTTCTGTAAATTTCAACGTTATCGTGTAATTATTAAAATTAGGGCTGTAACGATACACCCAACTCACGATTCGATTCGTATCGCGATTTTTGACCCACGATTCGATACGCCCACGATTTTTTTTAAAAATGTTTTTTTAAAGTAGTAAATTTGACTTATTAACATTTACTTACTTACTTGCATTAACTATTTAATAACAAATAATTCAGACCACTGCAGAGAATGAGTAATATGTATGCAAAAATGAACAAATGTATATCCAAAGATTGTTTTATTTCTCAAAATAATACTGTTGAGCCGGAAGCTCTGTTTTTTTTCGGTTCTGAAAAAGTCATTTTTCCAAATCGTGTAAATCCGTTAAGATTTTTTTTTTGGGGGGGGGGGTGGCTCTCTCACTGTCTCACTCTCATAGGGCCAATGATTTTCTGTGATCGCGGAAAACAGATGGAAATTACGGAATTTTTATGGTGAAACGTTGCTCGCGTGTCAAAATGTAACTGCCGCAGAAGGCTTCCGCCCAAGCAGACATGCCTTCAGTGTTGCCAGATATTGCTAATGGTTTCCACCCCAGAATATGTTCAAAACCAGCCAAAAAGCACCTAAACCTGCCCAATCTGGCAACACTGCATGCCTTTCCAGTCAAGTGATTGTGATTGGCTTGTGGCACACCTAGCCAGCCAATGAGCTGCTTGTTTACAGATTCGCTCCCCGCGTCGCAACCAGAATGGCGACCGCTTAAAAGAAACGAATGCTCTGCCAGTGGCGAGTGTGGACGTTGCGTGACTCGCAGAAGATTGTCGCAGGTCGGCGAAAAAACGACTTACTAATAGATATAAAAAAATAAAAGTAATTTAAGTAAGTTTAAAATGTAATTTAAATAAAAAGTAAAGTATTCATAAATTGAAGTTTGGAAGCGCCTCTGTTTTTGGGCTGAGGAGAAGTTTGAAAGGGTGTACCGCGATTCTGCCTTCTTGTATCGCGATACGGATCGTGGCTCTGCGTATCGCGATTTCGATACGCATATCGTTACAGCCCTAATTAAAACGGTTAACAGATGTATCGTAGGAGGGTGTAGCAACACCAATCTTGATGGGATTAGTACTCATCGTTTCCCAAAAGACCGGACAATGAGAGAGAAATGGGAGCACTTGGTGTACACAGGCTGTGCACTGAAACCGTGCAAAGCTCTCGCAGCTTGCTGGCGCTTCCGCAGGTGACGTCACGAATCTGGCTCCAGACTCCCTTGGGATTTTTCCAGATGCGTTTTGTTATTTTATTTTTTTTCTGCTGTAGACAGATGGCCTTGTGCAAAATTACCCTTCTGGATGAGTGTGTAAAGGGACATACTTTCATATAAAAAAAACCCCACGAAATTGGTCCAGAATGTGCACTTTAACCTTTATATGTACAGTGCATATAAAAAGTGTACACACAGAAAAACCTAGCATTTTCACGGGGTGTGTACACTTTCATATCCACTGTATTTATTTGGTCAACACGCTTTTAATCCAAAGCTGTTTACATTTCAGACAGGATGTAATGCAAGCAGCTGAGGTGTTGCTCAAGTGGGTATTGGTTCTCTGACATTCAGACTCTCTCTCTCAACTTTGACCAGAGAGCCATCGCAGCCACCAAAACACATTGCAGTGAAAACTGACAGAAGCACACCGTTTTTAAAAAGGGTTCTTTGGCTGGTTAATGGTTTTTGGATAGGGGTTATATTTACACTCTCAGAAACCAAGGAACTAAACCGTATTTGACCCGATACTGTCAAGGGGATACGTTTTGTACCTTTCGTCTGCGCTTGGAAAACTTTAAAACTAAAGTTAGGGGAAGTAATTTGTTTTAAGCATTCTTTTGTTATATTTCTTAAATTCTCTTTACATCCTGATAGCAATGAATAAATCAAATTCTCCGACAAAGAGGAAAAAAACTAGCCTAGTAAACTAGACCAAACTTTTGAACGGTAGTGTACATATCACCTTTGTTGTCAATGTGAGACTCATTTGACATTTCAGTTGAGACTGATGCGCCTGTTGTGCATCCCTGAATTAATTATTTTTTTGTGTGTGAAAATAAATTAACTTTAATGCATAAACAAAATACCCAATTACAGTAAGTGCAGATATTTTTTTTTACAATACACAACGTTAATTGGGTGAAACCACTCCAATCCATGCACGAGCTGGTGCGCGTGCCCGAGACTGGCACTATAAAGCCACTCCAGCCTCTGTAGTTCGGGTCCTTCGACCCAGGAACCCGGAAGTCCTGCAATAAACAACCACAGTGAAGCAACAGGAAAAGGCAGCTCTCGCCTACACGATCACAGATATGTAAAATAAAAGATCTGAACTTAACTGTGTGCGTGTGCGCGCGCACGCTGTTACACGATTACTGTAAGAGTGTATGGTCAGAAAAGACGATAGATAAGCGTAATCGTTGCACAATAACGCTACAAACAGCTGCAAAGTTATTTAGCTGCTGGCTAGCTGCAGCTTGTAGCTTCCAACTTTACTATGTGTCAGTATAGTGCACTGTGGTGCGGTGTAGTGTAGTGTACCGCAGGGCTAGACCTCAATCTGCAGAGCTCTGTGTCACAATCTGTATGCAGCCGGCCGGATGGTTTTCTACTGCAATCGTGTGGCCACTTCTGGTAGCCCCGTATGCATTCGTTTAAAAAAATATTTTTTTGCCTACGAGTGGGTCTAGCCTCGCACCATATCAACAAAACACCCCGGGCATCAAATCGTGCCCGCCAATCACAACGCAAGGTTTTTGTTTGGATTCTTTGGGCGGGCTTTTGCAGGAGTGACGACAAGGCTGCGCGACGCTGGAGAAAGCGCAGCAGGAAAGATGGCTACGGCTAGTGAACAGCGCGCGTTTGACTCCGCTTTGGAATCAGTTTTAGAAGAATTAGACTTGGAGTTTTCGTTGAAACATGAGCAGGAAGAGGCTCTCCGCTCATTCCTTTTCAAGAAGGACGTTTTCGCTGTTATGCCGACCGGCTATGGCAAAAGTCTGATCTACCAGCTGGCTCCGCTCGTAGCCAAAAGGATGGGGCTAGTTTGTGCAGTACGAAGAATTAATAAACAGCTTTGAAACATTACTTTTTGATTGTTTCTTATTTTCCCGTTATTTTAAATTTAAGGGAAATTATTTCACCAAACACCACTAAATAAAAACTCTCAAAAACAGTTTAAGCAAACCCTTGAAAAACACTTGAAAAAAATAAGAGGGTATGTCAAGTATGTGGTACAGACTCCAAACTTGTGGTCATTATCTCCAAACTTCTTAATATCTAGAACCTGTTTATTAATTAATACGCATTTTGAAAAATTATTTATTTCAAGGCCTCCCCCACTGCTTTCTGTCGCTCTGACTACGTCACAGTCACTGTTGCGCTGATTGGTCAGAGCGTTGGCCTATACGCACAGAGACAGTTTGAAAGACAGCGGGTTGTTCCACCCCCACCCTTCGGAAATGTCTACAAGCGAGGCCAGACTAAATATTCACATTTAGTCTGGCTTGCCAGGCTAGAAAAAAAAAAACTGCATTTGTGGCAGTCGCAGGGCTGTAAAAACTCCTCTAATCGCTTCATTTGGATCAAATGCAACGATTGGATGGCCTGTCTACCTGCGCGCGCGCTTCCTGTGCACACATTGTGCGTGACTGCCTAGCCTTGTGGAAGACTCCAGGCATATTACAGTGCCTTGCAAAAGTATTCATCCCCCTTGGTGTTTGTCCTGTTTTGTCGCATTACAAGCTGAAATTAAAATACATTTTTTTTTTTTTTTTTGGGGTGGGGGGTTAGCACAACATGCCTACCACTTTAAAGGTGCAAATTATAATATCTCTCAGATTTAGATTTTGAATCAGAATCGTATGTTTGTGAAAGAGAGTCAGAACCAGAATCATGTGTGTTTGTGAGAGAGAAATAGAATCAGAACCAGAAGGAAGATATCGCGCGAAAATTTTTTGGTGACCTTGACCAGATGACCCTCAAAATGTTGGAGGTTCTATTTGAGACCAATGGCCATCTATCCTGAAAGTTTCATGAAGATTGGTCCAGCTGTTTTCCCCATAATATTGCTAACAAACAAAGAAACCCCACCGAAAACAATACCTCACCCCATGCTGGACTCCATCCCGGGCGAGGTAATCAAGATGAAAAAAAAAAAGAAATCTGGAGTGTGCGTAGGTATTCGCCCCCTAAGTAAGAGCTGATCCAACCAATTCACTTCATAAGTCATATAATTGGTTGATTTAAGATCCACCTGTGTGCAATCGAAGGGTCAAATGATGTCTGTGTAAATGAACCTGTTCTGGAAGGACCCTGACTCTGCAACACTACTAAAGCCTCAGTCACAACCGGCCGTACGTGCTCCTACGGCCGGTCTACGTGCAAAAAACGCAAGAAACGCACGGAGGGCGCGCGTGTGACTGATTTTCGAGCCGTAGACCGTCTGCAGAGGTTCTTTGTCATGTCAAACAAACTCTACGGGCGCTTACATTTTTTTCAGGTTGCAAGACAAACTTACGGCCAACGTGCGTCTTTCTCCATGAACAAAAAAAACTGCAGCGATTTGGGAAACGCCAAAAATCGCATGGCCAAAAAATCGTACGTCCGGTTGTGACCTAGGCTTAAGCAAGCAACATGAAAACCAAGGAGCCTCCAAACAGGTCAGAGACAAAGTTGTGGAGAAGTATAGATCAGGGTTGGGTTATAAAAATATCCCAAACTTTGAATATCCCAGGGAGCACCATTAAATCCATTATAGCAAAATGGAAAGAATATGGCACCACTACAAACCTGACGAGAAGGCCACTCACCAAAACTCTCAGACCAGGCAAGGAGGGCATTAATCAGAGATGCAACAAAGACACCAAAGATAACACTGAAGGAGCTGCAAAGATTCACAGCGGAGATGGGAGTATCTGTCCATAGGACCACTTTAAGCCGTACACTCCACAGAGTGGGACTTTATGGAAGAGTGGCCAGAAAAGCCATTGCTTAAGAAAACACATTTGGAGTTTGCCCAACAGCATGTGCAGTGTTCGAAATACCTGTCTGCATTTTGCAGAATGATTTTCAAGATTGCGGAAGAAAAATTAAACAACCTGCAATTTTGCAGAATGAAAAAATCAGGCTCGGGATTCAATGGTTCTCAATTTAGCAAACTAGCGGCGCGCGAACCTGACGGCGTTTTGCAGGTCAGAGTTGAGCAATATTTACGTAATACCGACGAAAGGCGACGACAACCAAATAAGGGCAGTTGCTATTTTCCAGTGTAAGATTTCGTCACTTTTAATACCCGCCGGGAGGACCCGACAACTACCTCGGCAGCGTTCGGCAGTTTCCGCCATGCATCTCCCAGAATTCAATGCGGCACAACAAACATGGCTCCCAAGAAGAGGATTGTTTCTTCGGGGCAAGAGTCTGACAAAAAACGCCAAGAAAACAAGGATGATTTTGTCGTATCTCAGCAAAACCGGCAGCCAGCGTGACTCCAGCAACAACAGCGACAGATCGTGCGTCCGCGAGGGTGACAAAAATGAAGACGGCAGCGCTCGAAACTAACGGTGTCCCGGGGACCATAAAAAATGTCATCGGGACACAAAATTATCATATCTGGGACAATCCTGGGACAATGGAAAAAAATAGATCTAGAGACGACAATTCCCCCGGGGGAAATCGTGAGAGTGATGCAGTGCGCGTCGCAGTCACAGTTGCCGGAGCTGAGCTGGACTGTATTTTTGTCTCTCTCTGCTCAGCGCGCGGGTGGGGGAGGGGCACACAAAAAGGGCAGCTTTCCGTCAGAGCGCTCCCTCCAAACAACGGGGGTTTACATGAAAACGGAAGGAGATATTCACAAACTTATTTCACATTGAGTGCCACAAGGGTCTCCTGAACACACTGATGTACTTTTTTTGTCTGTAGCGCAGCCACGTTTATAATGGCAGTCTATGGGGCTGCGCGCCTGCCCTCTCCTCACTTTCAGGCTTCTCATTCAAAAACTGCAAGTCCTATCGTGTAGGTAGACACATTGTGTGAATCAGGACAAGTGTGGCTACTACTTTGGAGAAAATTATGTGTGTAGAGTGAAAATTGGGGCTGAAAACACAGTTTAAATGAGAAAGTTTGAGCTATTTTTCCAAGCTCTCTACACTAACTTAACAAGCTGCACTGGTGTGTAACGCAATAGACACCCATTATAAAGCCGGAATTTCTCCAGGAACCCACATGGCGTTTGAGCTGGGACTGAGCCAAAAGTATAGAACCTAGCAAAAAGTTGAATGCCAGATCCACAGAGGAGAAGTCTCTCTACGTTTTAAAGTTTGAATCATGTCTCTAGGTGAAAGCATGCCAGAGCAGCGGATGTTTGAAAATGTGTGTAGTTTTTCAAATAATTCCATAGAAATGAATGGGAAATTTATCTAGGTCAAAGAAAATGAAATTAAGCACTGTAAATAATGTAAATGATTTCTATGACTAAAGGTTACAATAAAAAAAACTTGCATTACATTGCTTTACATTGCTGTTAAGATTGTGACCGAGGCTTTAGAGCAGCGAAGCCCCTGCAGTCGTTCTCAGTTCAGTTCATGACCTTGCACTTTAGAAGCCAGGCAAACACAATGAACCCAGACGTCTTTCTATTTGCCAGTTGGGTTTTATTCCTTAATGGCATCAGTTCTTTGCGTCATCGTAAGATGCAACAGAGTGTAGAATTGAAACCTTGCTTTTAATTTAAAACTACAGGTTGCAGATGTAAACACTGTGAATGAAGTACATTCTGGGTAACAATCTATTGTTTAAGCTAGAAACTTAATCTTGACAAAATGTAACATGAAAATGAATGTTTTGTTTCTTGAAGAACAGTTGTGTTCTATTTTTTATTGTGGTGATCCCTTTATTAGTATGTTGTGTGGAAGGATAATGTGTGGGTGTGATAACTAGTACATTTATGAATTAGTTGGTATACTTCAAGTTGTAGTAGCCCGTAGTGTCAGGGCGAGGGGGATGAAAGACCTGTGGAGGTATCATGGAATGATAACTTTGCTGCAGAGAAGGATCTGTGAAGACTGAAATTAAAAATAGTGAGAATAAGGAATTACAGTAATGCTATGAGTTGTAAAGCTAGATATGATGTAAATATAGGCATTATTAGGTTGAGAAGGGTGTAGTATGGAGGCTTGTGTATTTGCAGAAAATATTTCCAAATTGCAGAACAAAATTTTGACATTCTGCAATATTGCAGAACACTGGAAAAAAGTATTTCGACCACTGATGTGGCAGACTCCCCAAACACATGGAAGAAGATTCTCTGGTCAAATGAGACTAAAATTGATCTTTTTGGCCATCATGGGAAACGCCATGTGTGGCACAAACCCAACACCCTGAGAACACCATTCCTACAGTGAAGCATGGTGGTGGCAGCATCATGCTGTGGGGATATTTTTCATCTGCAGGGACAGGAAAGCTGGTCAGGGCTGAAGGAAAGATGGATGGCACTAAATACAGGACAATTCTGGAGTCGGCCAGAGGTTTGAGACTGGGATGAAGGTTCACATTCCAGCAGGACAATGACCCTAAACATACTGCTGAAGCTACACTGGAGTGGTTTAAAGGGAAACTTTTTTAAGTCTTGGAACGGCCTAATCAAAGCCCAGACCTCGATCCAATTGAGAATCTGTGGCATAACTTGAAGATTGCTGTACACCAACGCAACCCATCTAACTTGAAGGAGTTGGAGCAGTTTTGCTTTGAGGAATGGGCAAAAATTCCAGTGGCTAGATGTGCTAAGCTAATCGAGACATACCCCAAGAGACTTGCAGCTGTAAGGTCGCTCTACAAATATTGACTTTTTGTGGGGGGGTGAATACCTATGCACACTCCAGATTTCTGTTTTTTCATCTTATTGTTTGTGTCACAATAAAACGATAATTTTACCTTTAAAGTTGTAGGCATGTTGTGTAAATCAAATGGTGCGAACCCCCCCAAAATCCATTTTAATTCCAACTTGTAATGCGACAAAACAGGGCAAACACTTTTGCAAGACCCTGTATCGCTAGTTAAAGCTTGTGAGCTAGTCAACTCCTAACAATAGTCCTGTTTGTTGTTTACGTTCATTATGATGTTAGATGTTTTCTTCCATGTGAAATGAGAGAGTTGGATATGGCAATGAAGCAATACGTTAATGGAACATCATTATTTGGATTCTCACGTCTGATTGGTCAGAATGTGTTGATTCGTTCTGTGTAACAGCAGCTCTGACCGTAGCACCAGCTGAAATTCAAAGGACTTACAGCTTTTTAAATAAACACATTTGTTCTAATATGTTTTCATTTATATGGCAAGAGTTCATTCGTGGAAACTTGTATATTGGACGCACCACATTAATCCACATAAGTCTGTTAATAAATTGATTAGCAGTTGCTGTGGTGAAGTTTTCTGTAAGGAGATGATTTAACATCCATGGAAGGAGTCTCCAGTGTCAGCACTCTTTGTAACGCTTAGGTTTTCCACCACAAGAGTGTGTTCAGGACAGGGGGCTTTACGGTTTCTGATTTCTTGGTAACTGATTGAGCTGTGTTTTTATGTACTTGAAGTTAAGACGAGACACAAGACTCTGGCGAGAGAATACCTGTTGTGATAACAGGTAGGGATGCACCGATTTGTGTGATTCTTGGCGGATACCGATTTTTAAAAAAAGAATTTGGCCGATGACCAATTATATACCGATTGGGGGTTGTTATCCCCTGTTGGCTGAAAGACCCAAAGGGGGATTATGTTGTGGCGATTTCCATTTGTCTGTCCCGGGAAGGGTGCTCACCTTCTGAGATCAACTCCTCTCTCAATTTTTGGAGGAATTTCACCCAACTTGGCAAAAGGCATTGTTATATTGTCAGTAATATGCATATTGTAATTTCGTTCAGTTCAGTCACATTTTACCAGTGTCGCGGCCCTTGATTTAACAGAATTATCATTTGACGGTTTCATGAGTGAGCTTTCCTTCTGAAATCAACTCCTCTTACAGTTTGTGGAGGAATTTCACCAAACTTGGCAAAAGGCGTTGTTGTAGGACAGTTATGCGCATATTGAAATTTTGTTTAATTTGGGCAAATTTTACCAGAGTTATGCCCTTGATTATTAATAAACTTGTACTTTGGCAATTTCATCAAGGTGTGCTTGCTTTCTGAAATCAACTTCCTTCACAATTTTTTTTTTTTTTTTTAGATTTTTTTTACCTTTATTATTGGATAGGACAGTGTAGAGACAGGAAATGAGTGGGAGAGAGAGAGACGGGGAGGGATCGGGAAATGACCTCGGGTCGGAATCAAACCCGGGTCCCCGGATTTATGGTATGGCGCCTTATCCACCTGAGCCACGACGCCCCCCTTCACAATTTTTATCCCCCGCTGGCCGAAAGGCCCGAAGGGGGATTATGTCATGGCGATGTCTGTCCGTACCTGGAAGGGTGCTAACCTTCTGAAATCAACTCCTCTTGCAATTTTTGGAGGAATTTCACAAAACTTGGCAGGATTCTTTATGTCGGTAATACGTATATTGCAATTTCGTTCAATTCAGTCGCATTTCACCAGAGTTATGGCAGCGGGGGATATTGTGCTCTCCGAGCACTGTTGTTGTGTGCGTGGTGGTGTGTGTGGGTTTTTTTTTTTTTTGTGTGTGTGAGATTATTCCACAGGGAAACAAAGGGATAATTCTAAAAATAACTGAATTGTTTTAAAGCGTTTCAGCCCATCATTACACTATCTTAGAATGAGCACATTCTCAGTTGTACAAATTCATGAAAGCAATATTTAATAACCTTTTAACAAGAAATTCTTTTGGAAAAACTGTTTTTCAAAATCCCTTTAGCCTCTTCTACAATTGCCTACTTAATAAGAAGACTTTTCTGTACTTCCATAGCCCAACAAAAGCATCCTTTTGGTGAAACATGGATTAAATATAAATGTAAAAGTGACTCGAAAAGAGAAATAAAGTACAATTTAAAAATGGTAAGAAGTCAAATAAATAGGGTTTTTTTTTTTTCCCCCAAACAGAATACAAATGTTCTTGTGTCTATTGAACACAAACATAAAGTAGGCTGGGACATGGGCCTCTTTACAAAACAAAAGTTGTCCTGTTGGGGGAAAAACTGTACCATAATTAATTTAAAAATAAATCGCCATTACCTCACAGTCTATTTCTTAGAGAGATGCACGTTTTTCCTTACAAAGATGAGCATCTCTGCATTGGTGCAGCTCAGTCTGTTTCTCTTTTCATCCAAGATGCGAGACGCAGAGCTGAACAGCCGCTCCCTGTCCGTACTGGTGCACGGAGCACTCGGGTATTTGTGTGCCATTTGTGCCAGTGCTGGAAAACACGGGTGATTTTTGTTTCCCTGATATTCGAATGAATGCACCATCATTTCTAGGAATGGGAGGCTCTGCAAAGTCAGCATCCAGTTGCTGTAATGCCTTCGTCCTTGGTCAGTTTTCTTCCAGAATCTCCTCAAACATATCACGCAGAGTGGACCGTGCCCTGTCTGTGCGTGCCCTCTTGCAGGGATGAGTTTTCTGCTTTTTGGCAGATTTCCGCTTTTTCTGAGCAAAAATCGATATTATGCCAAATCCGTTGAGATTTTTTTTTCATTGAGGGGGGTTGGGGTATGTTCCTTCGTGATACTCAAGTGTATGACGATGTTACATGTTTACATTTTCGCCATCTTTAGTCTCGCTAAGGGTGTATTCAGACCAGGATAGTTCGATAGTTCACTTGCTTTGGTCCGAACCAAATGTTTTTTTTATTTTTTCATTTTGGTGCGGTGGGCGGCACGGTGGTGTAGTGGTTAGCGCTGTCGCCTCACAGCAAGAAGGTCCTGGGTTCGAGCCCCGGGGCCGGCGAGGGCCCTTCTGTGTGGAGTTTGCATGTTCTCCCCGTGTCCGCGTGGGTTTCCTCCGGGTGCTCCGGTTTCCCCCACAGTCCAAAGACATGCAGGTTAGGTTAACTGGTGACTCTAAATTGACCGTAGGTGTGAATGTGAGTGTGAATAGTTGTCTGTGTCTATGTGTCAGCCCTGTGATGACCTGGCGACTTGTCCAGGGTGTACCCCGCCTTTCGCCCGTAGTCAGCTGGGATAGGCTCCAGCTTGCCTGCGACCCTGTAGAAGGATAAAGCGGCTAGAGATAATGAGATGAGATGAGATGAGATTTTGGTGCGGTTCGCTTTCACACTGTACATTTTAGTAAGCGGACCAAAATCTGTCAACAAAGCCACGCGCCCTGAGGTCGTTCAGCTATTGGTCAGAGACGACACGCGCACAAAGCGTTAAGTTCAAAAGTAGTCATGGAGGCTTTCCGTGCTGTTATTCTTTTTAATGTCATCAAAGCTATACGTTTTTTCCAGTTTTTACTGTTTTCACAACTGTGCGATTACTATGCTGTTGTACAAGTAATTTATCAACGACGACGACAAAGGGCAAGGCGGCTACGGAGGATGCGCTGATGAGCGCACATCATGTTGTGACAGTTCTGGCTCTTCACGCAATAGATGAATTTCTTTTTTGCGTCGCTAGTACTGCCACTTTTTGAAAGAACGTCCCTGATTTTAATGTAGGTCTGACGGCGTTTCTTCACTTTTAGCCGACATTGTTCTGGGGAGCGCGTGAACCCCTTCTCCTTCATTTTCTCACTGAATACAGCAAACACGTCGGCATTTTTGTGTGTTCTCTCTAAAAGCTCAGATATGTGGACATCTGCCCATATATCCACAAGGGTGCGCGTTTCTTCCTCGGCCCACGTTTGCCCCCTACTCATTTTTTGTACTCTGTAGTCTAGCCTACCACTGGTCTGAATGACTGAACGACTGTTGTAAGGTTCCCTTGACAGCCGAAACAGTGTTTGCACTTTGCGGTGGAGTGTCAAGACTCTGTTTCCCATAATGCTCGACAAACGACGGAAGCTCCCGAGGTACAAAAAAGCAAAACTGTCGGATTAGGTCCGGTCTGCTTTCACACCTCCAAAAGATCTGCACCAGGGTTCCTTTGGTCCAGACCGAGTCCGACCTTGCAGCTTGGTCTTGGTCCGCTTGTTTGGTCCGGACCAGAGTTCGGTGGTTTGTATTCAGACCAACCCAAAAGGTCCGGACCAAGGGAAATTTGGTTCGTTTGGTCCGGACCAAACAACGTAGGTGTGAATATGCCATCAGTCTCGCAGTAGAATACGTGTTATCTACAATGTAATTGGCCAAAACATCGCTGGCGAGAGCATGATAGCCAATCATAACAGTTCTTACAAGAGTGTGAGAGAGAACAAAAGCCAATCATAACAGTTCTTACAAGAGTACCCGCATCTGTTCTATTTTATCGAAACTTGCACATGTTCATCGTCGCTGCGCTTCAAAAATACGTTTCTCTTTCGTATCGGCTTTTTTACTCAAAATGCCGAATACAATTGACAAGCGAGACGAAGCGAAGGTACGTGAAATCGATGCTGGTATAAAAAACAGAGAGAGGACTGCCAAGCTTTTGTCTTTGGCCAAAAGGCTGAAGAAGTCGAAATGATTAAATGAAAATGAGAAGTGACTGTGAACTATAAATAATTGTATAAAGTGTACACAGACATTATCCCATAAACTTAGCATTCGTTTGATTTAATAAATTGAACGTGTATATGATAGTCAGTAAATCTGAATTAATGCTGACAGTTTTGAAAACTTAAATATTTCAAAAGACTTTTTGAAATCATATGCAACTAATGAGGACATAGGGTGACTGACCTTTTCTCCCTAAGAAATTTTATTTAATATATAAACATTTTGATAATTAATAAAACTTACGTTTAATGTGAATTTAGTTTGTCATTTTTGTTGATCATAAATTATAACCATACCCTTGAATGTAGAATGTGATTTTTATTTTGAATTCAAACAATACTCCTATTGATTTGAAACATATATTTTCATGTAAATGTATAAAAAATACAACAGGTTTTTTATCTACTACAGCTCAGATTGCAGGAAAAGTGGTTTGTAAGGCCTTATTTTTCAAAATTTCCCTGGGGGGTATCCCTCCCAGACCCCCGGCTTCGGGCGCCATCTTGTTTTCTGCTTTTTTGGTGACCACCCACTCTCATCCCTGCTCTTGCTCTCTCTACCATCTCCAACCCTGGCAGCAGGCCGATCCATAAATTGCGTGTCAAGTGTTGCTTGTGCGCATTGTTTAAAGTCGCCATCAAAGTAGCGGTCCTTATATCTGGGGTCTAGTGAGGTTGCAATGGAGAAAATTGGATCAAACTCTCTTTGACCGACTCGATCTAATAATCCTCCAATAATGTGATTTTTGTTGTTTTCACACTATGGTCCGTGTCGGTCTCCTTACTCAAAAGACGTCTCGGGGCTCTCACCGAGGGATCACGTCAGCAGCTGATGCCTCCGATGAGCTGACTATTTCTCTTGTCAGTTGTTCACACGGGGAGAGAAGAGTGATAAAGTTTTTCAACTAATCCCCACTGGTGTGCAGTAAGGGTTGTGGGGAGGTCATAGTCTGCAGCATATGGAGCAAGTGCATGCTTTTTGTTCTAGAAGGCTCTGCATCATGTCGAATGTACTATTCCACCGAGTGGCCACATCTTGGGGCCTCTGCATGCTCTTGCGACAAGGCTTTCGCAGATAGCTTTTCGCAGACAGTTGTAATTTATCGTTGAGCGGGGAGTAATAGGCGTGCGCGATGTTATTCACCGCCACAACACAAGGGGGCGCGAAGTCACGAAATCGCTAGGAGTAGTTGGTGGGTGTGGTTAGTGGAGTGTTTATCCTCCGGTTACTTATAATGACTAGAACTGGAGTCGTATAGATGTACGTACTTCCTCGATCAACCGCTCTTCGTGCTGCTCCATCTTCACTCGTGTTTTTAAAAATGGCGGTCGTGAAAACAAACCAAACCGGGAAAGTAGGGAAGCGGAAGTGCGTGTACAGCGGATGTAGAGTGGACCAATCGGAGCCCTCTTGTCTGCGACGCTGTCTGCGAGGCTTCTGCGGTGGTCACAATTTTTGGGAGGTGCGCGCAGAGCATCTGCGAAGGTGGGGGGGGCTACGCAGACGCTATCTGCGGCGCCGTCTGCGAGGACTGGGTTGTCAGCATAAATTGGCCTTTACTGTAGCCTTTTTGGTTACATCCCCAACTGGACCTGCACCGCCTGCAGGCGGGAGTGAGTGTTTTAAAGTGACCAGCTATCTTTCGGCTTATTGCCACGACATCTGAGATGCTGCACTGGATCATAACACCATCCTGGACGGCCAGCTGCAGGGTGTGAGCCACGCAGCCAAAACTAGCCACGCCGCTATCCGTCATAGCTTTCACCACATTTCTGGTGTTATCTCTCACAACAGCATGCACTTTAGATTTCCACATTTCAAACATTTTTCTCAAATGCCTCTGAGATGACGAGTGCAGAGTGGGAGCCTGTCAACTCCTGGGAGTGTAGCACCACTTTTATCGGTTTAAAGTCCTTGTCACCCCACTGTGCTGTGAGGCTAAGCATGCTCACTGGGCCAACATCCAAACTCCAGTTGTAAAACTGACGGCAGGGATGTCACAAGCCAGTGGTTCATGAATGTATGTGGCCACAGCGTTGTACGTTTTGCCGACATCTGTCTCCCTGAAATGGCGGCGGCTGGGCAGTGTGTAGCGGGGCTCCATATACTCCATCAGGCCTCGAAATCCTGTGTCCTCCACTACGGAGAAAGTAGTGGTGGTCATCTAATGTGATGAATTCCATCACCTTTTTAGTAATCTCTTTAGCTTTGGGGCTGTCAAATGCTCCCCCCCCAAAAAAAAAATACTGTGCTAATCAAGGACCGAGTCCTGCTGGTAGCGGTTTGTTCATCTCTCCGTGTTTTTTAAATCCGCTTTCACGTAATTGTTGTATTCTCCCTCGTGGCTGATGAGATTTGATGTGTTAAAATTCTTAGATGTAATTAGCACCTCCTCTTGAAATTGCACTCGAACATGTCTTACAAACCACACATCGCGGATTTGTCTCCGAGACGGTGAAATACTCCCACACAGCCAACATTTTTCGCTCACTTTGAAAACAAGCCACAGGTGCGCTCGGCACTTTTTGCCTTGTGCCGTGTGCAGCCAGTTCTGTAACTACTGTCCGAGTCTGACCGTCCGACCGCAAATGACCAGAACATCGGCGAATTCAGTTTTATTTACCAATAGGTCGATGGTAGTCAGCAAAGGGAATATCAGCCTTGACCGATGTATCGGTGCATCCCTAATAACAGGAAGTACCTTGTCTCATGGATGTTCACACATTATTAAATCTGAGTGTAAATGGTTAAAAAGAGTGATGAATTGTAATTGTTTGCAAATGTTTGTGGTGGAAGAGGAATAAAACACTTTGGGACATGTTTGTAGGTAAATAATCCAGTTCGGTCTGGTAATGGCACTCCTCTGACATCACAACTTCCTGTCATTAATTATTTTCCCATTACAGCACATTCTGTTGTGGTGGTGGTGGTGTTGTTTTTTTTCTTACTTGGCAGAGTACGTGAAAGATTTTTAAGTAAACACCATTCAAACCCAGCAGCACACTTGAACGGAAACTTCCAGAAGACCGGACCCTAAACACTAGTGGAGAGACTTCCACCAAAGACTGTACAGAATGTGCTAAGTGCCTGTCCCCAACACAAGAGGGCAAATTCCACAGGTCAGGACTCTAGCGGTCTCCCTACACCTAAAGGGCAAGGAGCATGGGTGTTATGAAAACCGTATATACCCCTTTTCCACCAAATCAGTTCCAGGGCTGGTTCGGGGCTGGTGCTGGTTCACAACTCGTTCAACTTGCGAGCCAGCTGAGAACCAGTTCGCTTTTCCATAGCTCACGGTGCTAAGCGGAGACACGTCATTACGTCGCTGTATATGTCAGTTACGTCGTTGTATACATCAGTTACGTCGCTGCGTTTGCATAAACCTTGGCGCGAATATCGAAGCAAAAACAACACGGAAGAAACAGCAACAACAACAAGAATAATAATGATGGATGACTTTGCGTTTGTACAGCTGCTGCTTCTCGTCGCTTAAAAATGGCGATCTTTCGCGGTCTTATTGTTGTTGGTCTTAACAACAACGCCCCCCCGCTGACGTAAGTGGTTCTTTCCTCTGGCCCAGCAGAGAGTTGGTGCTAGCCTGGAACCGGTTTTTCTGGCCCCAGAGCCAGTTCTTTGTTCAGTGGAAACAGAAAACCCGGTTCCAAACTAAGCACTGGCCCCGAATCAGCCCTGGAACTGCTTTGGTGGAAAAGGGGCAATAGACAACTATTAAACTGGAACAGCCCCGTATGAACAGGGGGACTAACCACCTCACCTCACATACCCACAACGTTGCTCCGACGCATTTACCTCAACGGTTCGACTCAAATTCACACCTCTGGACCCTGCTGTCATGTCCGTCTCATTGGGCCAGAACTGTGAATCATACAGTGGGGATTTTTGATAAAACTGGTAAAAACCCCTTTGGACAAGTGGAAAAAAAAATGTTGCTGGAAAAACTCATTTCTGCGGAGTTATCAGGTTGTGCTTTGTGTTGCTGATTGTTTTCTCCAACCACAGATCCCTTGATGATTGCTGCCTGAAGGGAAACCCCCCCCCCCCCCCCCCAATTTTCGAAATGGCTGTTGTCCAGCTGTAACTCTTGTCCCTAATCAATGACCAGCAGTTATGAGACTTTGTTTATATGGAACAGTGATGTCAGATTGCCGTTTTGAACAGCTGAAGTCAAGCACTGTTTGTGATTACTGTCTAGACGTGATGATTTTTTTAAATTTGATCGCCCGCCAATTCCCACCCACAAGCCAATTGTCCCGTATAATAGCTGTGAGCCGGGGAGTATGAAGGCTAACGTGCTTCACGGAGACATATGAAACCAGCCAACCGCATCTTTTCAAGCTGTTGCTTATGCCTTGTCACTCACTTGCTATCTGCCCTCTTCCGCATACATGAGATCACAGATGCCTGTGATCGACTAGTGTTTCTGTGATGAGAAAGGGAGTAAATCTTCCCTCCCACCCAGAGGCCCCTGAACCACAGATGGCTGTGACGTCGTCAGGATTTGAACTTGCAGCCTTCCTCCCAAAGGGGATGTCTTGTGTGTTTTTTATTTATTTTAAATGGATGATTTAATGCTGTTTTATATTTTTAGACTAGGATGGCATAAAGTGAAAACTAACACCTCTGTCTGTCTGGTGCAGACTCGAACTCTGACTCATGGATATCAGATATGGGCTAAGCCACATTATCGTCGTGCCCCCACCCCTGTCTCATCATAGGCTATATTTGGTTGAGTGCAAGACAACAAATGTGTGTGACATCAAAACAGAACATTAACAAATTTGAGTCAATAATACTTTGGCCTACTTAATTACATATTTGCTTAGTTATGAATCATGCGCCATGTCTTGTCTTGGGATTTTGGCTCCTCTTATTTGTCCGTCTGAGATTCCTCCAGCCTTGTTCTATGATTTTTTGCAGTAGTGGTGGAAGCAGTAGTTCCAGCAATGGCCTCAGCTCCAGCTCCCATACCAGGTTACATCTCCAGTTCTCTGGAGAACAGCCCCAGCCAAAACGTGAGTGCATACTACTGTTACAGCCACTATGTTCTCTCAACCACACTTTTATTTATTTATATATATATATATATATATATATATATATATATATATATATATATATATATATATATATATATATGAGTGATTCCACGCTTATGGGTACTGAAATGGGGACATGAACTCATTCACCTAAAACCATTTCTTTTTTTACCATCAGGTCACAAAACATGTAATCTTTAATGAATGATATGTTAAAAGATAACTTTAATTTTCTGAGATGTAATAAAAACATATTTACATGCCAAAGTCAAGCCTATGAGTTCCAAAATGATGTCTGTTACATTACTTCTGTTACGATTGTCCATCTCGCGTCTGTTACAAATGAATTACAATCTAGCTATATACCATGTTAATCTTATTGAAAGAATGTGTATGTTTATTCTACTACACATGTTTATTAATTATATTTGCTAAAACATCACCTTCCGATGTTTCAGAAAGTAATTCTACATTGTTAAAATTGAGAATATATATGTCCACAACACTTCTGTTACGTTCTGACTTTGGCATATAAATATGTTTTTATTACATCTCAGAAAATTAAAGTTATCTTTTAACATAGCATTCATTAAAGATTACATGTTTTGTGACCTGATGGTAAAAAAAAATAAATGGTTTTAGGTGAATTTTTAAAAATAAGTTCATGTCCCCATTTCAGTACCCATAAGCGTGGAATCACTCATATATATATACACACACCTTCTTTCTGATGAGGTTTAGTTTTATTTGACTCCACTTCATATTTCTGTGGCTTGTTTTTCAAAGCACATGTCAATACTGCAGGTGAAATTGATCATACACGATGTGAACAATGACCATCGTCTTTGCTCTGTTAGGTCGAGGTAGGCTAGACTTTCTCTGGTGGCGTTAATACAACCCCGATTCCAAAAAAGTTGGGACAAAGTACAAATTGTAAATAAAAACGGAATGCAATGATTTGGAAGTTTCAGAATTCCATATTTTATTCAGAATAGAACATAGATATATCAAATGTTTAAACTGAGAAAATGTATCATTTAAAGAGAAAAATTAGGTGATTTTAAATTTCATGACAACACATCTCAAAAGTTGGGACAAGGCCATGTTTACCACTGTGAGACATCCCCTTTTCTCTTTACAACAGTCTGTAAACATCTGGGGACTGAGGAGACAAGTTGCTCAAGTTTAGGGATAGGAATGTTAACCCATTCTTGTCTAATGTAGGATTCTAGTTGCTCAACTGTCTTAGGTCTTTTTTTGTCGTATCTTCCGTTTTATGATGCGCCAAATGTTTTCTATGGGTGAAAGATCTGGACTGCAGGCTGGCCAGTTCAGTACCCGGACCCTTCTTCTACGCAGCCATGATGCTGTAATTGATGCAGTATGTGGTTTGGCATTGTCATGTTGGAAAATGCAAGGTCTTCCCTGAAAGAGACGTCGTCTGGATGGGAGCATATGTTGCTCTAGAACCTGGATATACCTTTCAGCATTGATGGTGTCTTTCCAGATGTGTAAGCTGCCCATGCCACACGCACTAATGCAACCCCATACCATCAGAGATGCAGGCTTCTGAACTGAGCGCTGATAACAACTTGGGTCGTCCTTCTCCTCTTTAGTCCGAATGACACGGCGTCCCTGATTTCCATAAAGAACTTCAAATTTTGATTCGTCTGACCACAGAACAGTTTTCCAGTTTGCCACAGTCCATTTTAAATGAGTCTTGGCCCAGAGAAGACATCTGCGCTTCTGGATCATGTTTAGATACGGCTTCTTCTTTGAACTATAGAGTTTTAGCTGGCAACGGCAGATGGCACAGTGAATTGTGTTCACAGATAATGTTCTCTGGAAATATTCCTGAGCCCATTTTGTGATTTCCAATACAGAAGCATGCCTGTATGTGATGCAGTGCCGTCTAAGGGCCCAAAGATCACGGGCACCCAGTATGGTTTTCCGGCCTTGACCCTTACACACAGAGATTCTTCCAGATTCTCTGAATCTTTTGATGATATTATGCACTGTAGATGATGATATGTTCAAACTCTCTGCAATTTTACACTGTCGAACTCCTTTCTGATATTGCTCCACTATTTGTCGGTGCAGAATTAGGGGGATTGGTGATCCTCTTCCCATCTTTACTTCTGAGAGCCGCTGCCACTCCAAGATGCTCTTTTTATACCCAGTCATGTTAATGACCTATTGCCAATTGACCTAATGAGTTGCAATTTGGTCCTCCAGCTGTTCCTTTTTTGTACCTTTAACTTTTCCAGCCTCTTATTGCCCCTGTCCCAACTTTTTTGAGATGTGTTGCTGTCATGAAATTTCAAATGAGCCAATATTTGGCATGAAATTTCAAAATGTCTCACTTTTGACATTTGATATGTTGTCTATGTTCTATTGTGAATACAATATCAGTTTGAGATTTGTAAATTATTGCATTCCGTTTTTATTTCCAATTTGTACTTTGTCCCAAATTTTTTGGAATTGGGGTTGTAAATATTACACTTCACTGTCATCCTGTGCTATATAGGATCCAGATTTCTGCTGTAAGCAAAAGTGCATTACCATGTACCACTCGTTCCAGCAGGTTTACTTTTACATTACACTTAATGAAGTGTCCAAAACGGCAAGCACGTTATGTTTAACAGTTATTCGCCGAAGGCGAGGTGAATATGGGTGAATAATAAGAGATGAAGTTGAGGTTATTGTTCACCGATATTCACTGAGCTTGAGACAGATAATTGTTTTCGTATGAATACACCGGTGATTATTTAAAAAAAATTTAATTGTATTTTTAAAAAAAAATCATTTATTTCAGTCTTCAAAAGTGGTATGCAAATGTAATGCACGCAGACTTTTCGCTTATCTACGCCGAGTCACATAAAATCCTTTGTTTTGAAACGGATAAAATGAATCCCAAGCCCACCTTACCTTTTGAGTAGTTTTAGACCAAACTTCATAGCATCTTTAGTGCTTTTCGGAACAGCATTTTCTTTCATCACTTGCAATTCTTCCTCACTTACAAAGGCGATCAGCCGCCATTTTGCCAAGTCACTCAAGGTGATTATCGAGAAATAATCCGAATCTCTCGACCAATTAGCGTGCATGGGTTCCTATAATCACCTGCGTATTTATACTAAACACGATTATTTATATTTATCCCTAAATTAGCCTTCACAATATCGATATACAGGGCTCGAAATTCGCGGTGGTCCGGTCGCCCGAGGCGACTTAATTTGTCATTTGGCGGGTAATTCCTGTCACTAGGCAGCCCGGCTGGCTAGTTGAAAATAAAAAATATATATGAAGCGAAGATTCAGACTAGGGCTGTGCGATATATCGAATATACTTGATATATCTCTGAAAATTCTGTGTGAGATACATAAAATTATTATATTGTAACTATCGAGTATTTTATGGTCATCTGCCGACTTGCATTTGTTTAAAACCTTTTCTGGTGGTTTTCTCCCTGTCCCTCAGGCAGTAACGTGAAGGGCTGCCTAAGGGTAAAAAAAAAAAAAAAGTCATGCACTCGCCAACCAATCCCGGGTGACATCTAGGTTCTGAAAGGAACTTGCGGGAAGATTTTCTAGTTTCGGTTTCTGGTTTCTAGTCAGCGCTGACTCAGTTCGTGCAATCGCTGGTGTTGCATAGGCTACCGTGTAAGCTCTGTCAATTTCAGCGACAAATTAAAAATGGAAGCGGACGAATTGGTTCCTAAAAGAACTAGTAAGGGGTCAGTCATCTGGCGTTTTTTTTGGATATCGCGAGGAGGACGTGGAACAGCAAATGCCAGTTTGTAAAGTGTGCAAAAAAAAAAAGTATCAAAATACTCGGGTCTTGAAATAAATGCACATTAGTCATGACCAATGGTAACTACTCTTTTTTGTTATTTTTGACAGAAGTAAAATTCATACATGAACAAATTTTGGCCAGTTGATTTTCTGTTTGGCTAGTTACTTTGGAAGGTAACTAGTCCGGCTGGCTGGTGAAAAAATATCTGAATTTTGAGCCCTGATATAGCAGAACTCTGCAATATTCAAGCACAGATTTTTTTTTTTTTTTCTTTGTGTGAGAGAAATTGAACACTTTTTTATTTTAATGATCTAAAAACCAGTGGCGGGTCCTGAAAATTTTCTCAGGAGGGGCAAATTATCCAATAATGTCATAAGGTGACTCATTCAACAGGTACATTATAGGTAGCCAGACATTATTGACTCTCTTTTGTTTTCTCTCTGCATATCACAGTTCTATGCCACTTCTGTCCACTAGATGGCAGCACATTACAGAAATCTTTTCCCTGTAGCTACCTAAGCTATTGAGGTATTTCACCTGACGTCACAGGGTCACGTGACGCCCCGGTGTCCGCCATTTTGGACGGCAAGCTAGCTAATGTCAACAACAGTAGCTAGTATGTTACTGTAGCAATGTTTACGTTCAGTCATTTGGATGACTGTTAAAACCTTTCAGTCTCAAGTTTTTCCTTTACTGGATTTACTAGTTTACTGAGCCAGCCAGCCCCGGAGCGCTAGCTAGCCGGCCAGCCAGCCAGCCCCGGAGCGCTAGCTAGCCGGCCAGCCAGCCAGCCCCGGAGCGCTAGCTAGCCGGCCAGCCAGCCAGCCCCGGAGCGCTAGCTAGCCGGCCAGCCAGCGAGCCCCGGAGCGCTAGCTAGCCGGCCAGCCAGCCCCGGAGCGCGCTCAGTAAACTAGTAAATACAGTAAAGGAAAAACTTATAACGGGCCATGTCTCAACAGACTAAGAAGTTATTTCAATGACATTTAATAACATTTTGTTTATCCTGAGGACCGAAAGTAAATGAAAATGTGAACAAATCTTAGCTGTCAGTGAACAATCCTGGTGGAAGCAGGTAAATGTCATTCTCTAAGCCTGCTAACCTCAATTTTTGCAAATGCCTCTCCCTCTGCTCGCCCTGTAAATGCCCTACGTCGCTGGATAGTGAAGGTGTTTTCTGCATCTCGCTCCTTTTTCTTTTATGTTTTTCGTTTGTCGCCTTCCTCGCATTCAAACTGATTCAAGCCGTGCCGTCCAAAATGGCAGCATCACATGACTTGGTCACGTGAGTGAAATACCTCAATAGACCCTTTTCAGTCACGTGACCTTCGTAAACGCAACCGCCATTTTGGACATGTAGTGGACTTCGGCTCGAATCGGTTTGAATGCGAGGAAGGCGACAAACATAAAAGAAAAAGGAGCGAGATGCAAAAAACTGTATTTAATAGTTTACTGTAATTATGATCTGGCAGCTATTTACACCGGATCCAGTGTAAATAGCTGACGGAGCCAACGTCCGAGGTTGCCGGAGCGCGCTCCGGAACCTCGGACGTTGGCTCCGGCAGCTATTTACACTGGATCCGGTGTAAATAGCTGCCAGATCATAATTACAGTAAACTAGAATGGAATGTTAACAGCAATATAATGCCTTTTCTGGCTAATTTTATTCGTCTTACCTCCAACAAAGTGGTCACTACACAAGCGTTGGTATGCCGCTATCCATCTTCTCCGTCGGTCAGCATCTACCGGGATCCGATAAAATGATAACCCTTGCCTTGTTTGTTGATGGTTGCTACATTCAGGTGCACAACAATATAGTGGCATGATGGAAGTCTTGCTGAAAATAAACACTTTCTTTGCTGCCGTTCCTCAATGTTGGCTGTGGTAAACTACTGGTAGTACATGTCCAAAATGGCGGACGTGTTTGTCGTGACGTCACGTGAAAAGGGTCAATAGGCTGTGGTGTAAAGTTGCAAACAACATTCACAATCGAAGAATAGTTTGGCTCCACAATGACCAATTCCAATTATCACGATTCACATTATTTCAATATTGTATGATGTGAAGGATATCTTTATAAAAGATATGTCCAACAACTAAATAAGAAAGGAAACCATATTTTTAAAAAATAATACATATTTATTTGCCAATCTTGAAAGTACTGTTCTACAGAATGTTCTGTAAATAGATTTTGTACTTCAAACTCCATGACCAGCAAGAATTTTACAGACTGTGCAACTTAAGGATAACAGGAAAGTGCACTTACTGTAACAAAACATTGTAAATAGTTGGCTAACAACAATAGCAGTTGAATAAATAGATGAGTGGATATTTAGATCTTGCAATTACTGGTATTTACCAAGGATATTACCAAAGTGCTAACTCTCAGAGCGAAGTGTGGCAAATATAAAAATGCACATTGAAAACATCAAAAGTGAACGGGTTCTGTGACTGTGTGTGTGAAAGTCACGAAGTCAACCAAACCCAGAAAAACACCACGGTGACTGGAGCCCTCAGTTTCGTCTTTGCCTCGTAGAGCTAACTCGAACACTCCACAAAATTTCACGCATTGGATGAGCTGGTTTAATATGTGCCTGTTCTTGCTCACCTCATCATTATGGCGGTGAACTGCTAGCCTGTAGCCCTCATCCGGTTGTGTAGCGATGTTCACTCTCCCAAAAGCCGAAAATTTCAGGCAGCTGCCCATGTGAATCTTTGATGACTCGTTTTTTTATTTTCTCCGACAAATGACGCATGTCCGAAACTCCAGTGACCGTCCAAGCAGTGTTGTCCATGGAGCCACCTCCAGGGTGGAAAAGTAAGCAGGGGTAGCAGAAAACCGCTGAGGCGTCCTTGCAGCCAACTCGCCAGGATTTGCGCTGGCACCATGTTGAAGTAAAACCTCGAGTATATGATTTCCCCCCCTTGTCGAAATTTGTTTTATGTTTAGATTTGGTCGAGGGGGGTCCAGCTTGTTTTGTTGCCAATTTAGCTCGATTTGATCGCTGACTAAATGGAACTTCTTTTAAGGACCGCACTGAATTGCTTTCCGCATCCATCTCACCTCAGAAACTGAGCGGATCGAACGCAACTTTGCCGCGCTTCGCAGTGACAAAAGCATGTTAGGGCAAGCCCCCCCGGAACCCATAGAGATTGCATTGAAGTGTCAGTCAGGAGAAAAAAAATATATTAACATGGGACTCCATCAGTGAACTCTTGGGCGATTTTCAGCATGACTGAAATCGCCCCAAAAGGGGTGGTACTCTAGAAGCAAGACCACCCTGATTGGACAATGATACCCAGAGACAGATTAAAACGGCCTCGAGCAGCGCTGGTGAAAGTTTGTTTTAAAAAACTTTTTTCTTCGTTTTGGCAGTGCGTCGCCCAATCGCCCATATGCACCAGCCGCCCTTGCTAAAAACACTGTTCTTCCCAGAGCACTTTTGCATGTGTCGGGCCGACACGCTTTAAATTTGCAGACATGCTTTTTTTTTTTGCTCGGACACTCACCGAAAAATGACGTCCTTGCAATGTTTGGGACATATTTTGAAGGAAAATTAGTGTTTTGGGTCGGTTTGCTGCCATGATGCACTCAGGCAGACCGGAAATCCCCAAACACAACAAACGCCCTCAATCACTTTGCTGCTGCACTGGTAACATGACGCTTCGATGTGCGGCGAGATCGTGGTTTATGGCTTGTGTGGTGGGTATACATCTCCACGTTTCAATTATGCTGAAAAGAGGTGCGAATGGCGCTCAGTGCCCTATAGATTCGTATTTTCGACAGCTAAATGAGAGGAGGACAGAAGAGCCAGAAAGAGAAGAGGAAAGAAGTGAAACCAAAGTTTGAAGTAGGCCTAAGTATAAAGGTGCTACTCAAGATTGTGGCATTTGTGCAGTAAGTGCAGTCTGCAGGGAGTATTATTTTTAAACTGCAACAGAACTCATTTAAATGTTTGGTTAGTGGTGTTCTGGCAGTAGTTCAGGTAATAAAACAGCATTATTATACACTACATTGTTGTCAGATGACTTTATTGATTGCTCATGTGAACCCCATGCTGCAAATCACAGCGTCACAGACCTCCACTTGTTGTAGCAACCTTTCAACCATGCTAACAGTAAAAAGTGACTGTCAGTACCACCATAAAATGCTCCTAAAAGTCACCAGATGCCACCAAATGGCCTCCCTTTTTTCAAAATTTTCCACGGTAGGCCTCCCCCAGACACCCTCCCCCCAACAAGAGGGGATACCCCCGTACTCTCCCCCCACACACCTTTGGCCACACAAAAGTTAGGACTTAATTTTAATCCTTGGGAGAACACTGTAAAAAGTAACTAAATGTTGGTATTCGTCAGCATATATATGCATCTCTTTTACAGCAGAGGTGGAGCTTGAATTTTGCCTGCGAAATAATGGTTGCCTCCCAAGTGACCCAACAAAAAATGGTTCGTCCTGTCATTGAGGAAGTTTGAATCCCATTGATGCCAGAACCCTGGCTGGGAGTCCTAGAGAGCAAAATTCCCCTGTCACTCATCATCGTCAGCTGTCCATCACTAACGATGATGACCGCTTCATTAGAATGCACAGAAATGGAGATGGGCCGTGAGGCCCGCACCAGAGTTCCTCTCCTAATGAAGCGCCTTGCACAGTAAGGTAAGACGCACGATGTTGTGTCCCCATTGTGTTGTCTCTCTGGACCTCCAGACCTGATCCCAAGTGGTGCACAAAAGTGCCACAGACCTGACAGGTATGGAAGTTGCCTCACAGTGACAACTGACTTGCTGGGTGATGCCATCCATTGGCCATTTGAGTGGCTCTTCTACATGCCATCTGGTGGTGTGCCATTGACCCTGTTGGGTTCATCTGCCACATTGCACTGAAAAGCGCCCCACTGCCAGTGCCTTATTGGTGATGTACTATTTACCCCATAGGTGGAACACAGGTAGGTGCTACCACTCTGGGTCAGAGCGGACCTGGGAGCAATGGGGATTAAAGGGTAACTCCACTTTCCCCAATACTCAAGTCCTCTCGGACCTGAGACTCACAACAGGTTGTAGTTTAAAGTCATACCCAGGACTAAATTACTGTCAATCACAGCGACACTAACCACTCAGGGGCAGCTTTTAGCTCATGTATGAGGAAGAGGGTAGACGACGCTTTTCTCCAAGTGTCTTCAACTGCCTTGGGATGTAACTGAGCAGCAATTCAAAAATATGCAGTAGTTACCAGCTGTTTTATAGATGGCTAGTGGATGGATGTTCAAAAAATAAAACTAAAGCATTTGCCTAAGTATTTAAGATGAATCTGGTGGTGAAAGTCATTTTAATATCCATTGTCTTGATAATGTGAGTGCTGATGGGAATGGACCACACCCACAATACTCTCATACCCCTTTTCCACCAAATCAGTTCCAGGGCTGGTTCGGGGCCAGTGCTTAATTTGGAACTGGGTTTTCTGTTTCCACTGACAAAGAACTGGCTCTGGTGCCAGAAGAACCGGTTCCAGGCTAGCACCAACTCTTTGCTGGGCCAGAGGAAAGAACCGCTTATGTCAGCGGGGGGGCAGAGTTGTTAAGACCGACAACAATAACAAGACCGCGAAAGGTCGCCATTTTTAAGCACCAAGAAGCAGCAGCTGTACAAACGTGAAGTCATCCATTATTGTTGTTGCTGCTGCTTCTTCTCCGTGTTGTTGCTTCGATGTTCGCGCCAAGGTTTATGCAAACGCAGCGACGTAACTGACGTATACAGCGACGTAATGACGTGGCTTCCCTTAGCACCTTGAGCTATGGAAAAGCAAACTGGTTCTCAGCTGGCTCGCAAGTTGAACGAGTTGTGAACCAGCACCGGCCCTGGAACTGATTTTGGTGGAAAAGGGGTAACAGAAGTACTTCATGGTGTCGTTTTTGCCGATTTCATATTGTCATGATCTAATTATAGTGTAGACCTAACGTTTACAAAGTAACTTAACGAGCACCGATTTTCCCAGTATTTGCATTATTTGACCATTTTTATCTTGATTGAGATGATGCTCGTTTCTTGTCGAGCTTTTTTTTTTGTTGTTGACTACAGATAAACCAAGTTGAGCTTTAAGAGTGTAATAGTCAATTTATTAGTAAACAAGTTAATGATGTGCAAAAATGTCCTACAGGTCTGTGGATCATTTCAGCCAAAACTTGATGAGAATAACAGTCAAAGAGACGCCAGATTTAAAAGATGACACAGCTGCACAAAAACGAAGGGTTTTTTTTCCCACAGTATAAAATTTTAATAATAAACAGTTTGAAGACTTGAATAACGTATAAAATAAGAACCCTGTACAGAATGGAGAAGTGACTGGCTAAATGAATAGCAGCTCTCAAACGGAAAGCGTCCCCTAATCCTACAGAATGAAACGAACGGGATTTTTAGTTAAACAGGCCTAATTATCTTTCTACTTCATTTAACACGCCTGATTCTACTCCTCAGCAGATTAGCAAGGCCTTGCTTGGGGTGGAAGGCATGTTAGAGTGGAGTACAAATGTGTGTCGAAGTGCAGCGTTCAGGACGAGCGCCGAACAATCCTGTTAGACACGAAGAAGACACGTTTATGGTGTATTAGACTCTTCATTGGAATGGGCCACGTGCAGTATTACACATGAATAGAGCTTGCTGTGTACACACAAACACGCACGCGCTCACACACACATGGTGGTATTGTTGGCAGACGGTGTCCTCTTGGCTGGATGTGGGAAAACAGACAGGCAGTTGGCATTCTGCTTCACTTTTAGCTGGACCACAGCTGGACTGTACATATGTTAGCGCTGCTCTTAACACTTGGCAGGTGAGAGGAGCAGTTCGCCATAGTGCCAGGTCATGTGTGTGTGTGAGAGAGAGAGAGACCTCTGTCACCATCAGAAAAGCATTCATCATCCGTTCTCTCTCTCTCTCTCTCTCTCTCTCTCTCTCTCTCAATTGCTTGCTCGCTCACCTGCAGTGTCCCTCTCGCTCGCTGTGTCTCATTTCTCTTTTGTCTTTTTTTTTTTTCCCCCCTCTTTCTCAGTGTCATACTTTTTTTGGGGGGCACATGCCCTTTTACATGGGGAATTTATTTTATTTGAAGATTTTAAACATGTAAACCTAATAATAAATTTGTGAAAATCTACTCTCACATGGTGGTGTAGCACTCTCGCCTCACAGCAAGAAGGTCTGGGTTCGAGTCAAGCGGCCGGCGAGGGCCTTTCTGTGTGCAGTTTTCATGTTCTCCCCCGTCTGTGTAGGTTTCCTCCGGGTGCTCCGGTTTCCCTCACAGTCCAAAGGCATGCAGGTTAGGTTAAAGGAGAACTGAAGTAATTTTTAAACTTGCTTTATTTCTTAATTAACGTGTTATTCAATTCCGTTTTCGGTTTTAGTAACCTTATATCGTGACTCGTATTGGCAACTAATTGCAATTAAATATTATACTTATCGGCCTATTCGCTTTTTAGCCATGTTGAATGTAGTTCGTTTGATCCACAGCAGGCGTCGCTTATCCGCGCGATCTTCAGGAGACTTGTGTGAGACTTCTAAACGTGAAGTGTCAGCCAGGTGTCAGTGCCGCCATTTTGAAAACTGTTTTCCAAACGAAGTATTGCACAAAAACGAGTTTAAATGACGATTACTGCCTACTTTTTTCAAACTTTTCTGATTGCTATCAAAAACACAACTTCCGGCTTGATTACGTCAGCATTCGAAAGAGGACGCGCGCGTCTTTTGACAACGTTGGCAGATGTTGGTCACTTTGATTTCCGCTGTACGTTTTACTTCCGTTCTACGGTGTTTCGCACAGGTCTCAGCGAATCTCATTTACGGCCATTGCTTTGACATGTGGACTGATATATAACGTAGCATATTTCAAACACTCATAACTTGCTATAGCAGCGACAAAATAGCTATCTAAAATACATTCTGATATTTAATAAAATGAGAAATAGAATTTTGATGATGAAAAAAATTTGCCTTCAGTTCCCCTTTAACATGGGGTGGCCTTGGGCTAAAGTGCCCTTGACCTAATCCCCTAAGTATAGCTGCCCACTGCTTTGTGTGTGTGCACTTATTGCTCCCTTGTGTGTGCTCACTGCTTCAGATGGGTTAAACGCAGAGGACGAATTTCACTGTGCTTGAATGTGCATGTGACAAAGGCTGCTGCTGCTGCTTCTTCTTGGTGTATGGGGCTTTTGTTTGTTTTTTTCCTCTCTTACTTCCTCCTGATGCCCCATTCACTATTGGTATTAACATCTGTTTCAGGTTACATGTATGCAGTGCAAGACTAAATACAGGTGTGAACAGGGTCAAATGTGTCTTGTGAAATGTAGCATATTTGCAGTGATGTGTGAAAATCATTGACACATCACCAGGGTTGCCAAGCCTAAGCTTTTCAGGCATAATTGACCTATTATAAACTGCATGTAACATGTTAACGTTGTCTGTGATTTATTTATTTGGTCTGGACCATAGGCATTTTTAAAGCTCATAGGCAACGGTTTTAATTTTATGCACATTTGAAACTTTATATGTTAAAAACCCAGTGTAATTTTCTTCTGGTCCCAAGAAGTATTGTTAATAAGTAGTAATTAAAATAAGTTAGCGCGGATCATGGCGAATTTCTGTTCAGCTATTTTCGTGACCACTCGGTATGTGACGTCATTCAAGACAAACAAACCACTTGAGTCGAGTCCACTTCC
This sequence comes from Neoarius graeffei, assembly GCF_027579695.1. NCBI lineage: Eukaryota > Metazoa > Chordata > Actinopteri > Siluriformes > Ariidae > Neoarius > Neoarius graeffei. The sequence goes on along the minus strand of NC_083569.1, from coordinate 61,160,089 downwards.
GTTTACTTACATTGCCGTTCGGCTTGAGTGCAGACATGCGTTCAGGAATTTCCAAAGAAAAACCCATGCCTTATTGTTGAGCAGTGAACTGTAACAACGGGACCGGTTCAGGAAGAAGTTTTTACCTTTTTCTGAGAGAGGAGAAGAGGCGGAGAGTGTGGATTGGCTTTTTCCGGAAGAGGCGGAGAGAGTGGATTGGCTTTTTGGGAAAAAGGAGAAGAGGCGGAGCGGGAGGTTTTTTTTTTTTTTTTTCCGGAAGAGGAGACGAGGCGGAGAGAGTGGATTTGAGAGTTGAGAGCAACGCTCAAGCAAAAAGGAGAAGATTGGAGGTGAACGTTTTTACTTTTGCTTGCAATTGACAAGTCAAGAATCCTGAGGGATCCTGTACAATCATTGTGGAAATGAGACAAAAGGATATTTCCTCACTTAGAGTAGGCTATAAATAGTTTAATGCTGTGGATGGCAGGCTAATGTGGCCTACCGGCGCACTGTCAAGTAATCGTTACCTATATCCACTAGGGAGGGCGATTTAATTATTCTTCAAAAGGGCTCTTATTTAGTATTACGACGAAAGTAAGAATTTATCATAACTACCAGGATAAATCGTTTGGGCGCGAGTCTTGTTGAGGCCTGGGGTCACCACGATCAGAGTTGGCCGAGTCGCTGTCCGATTCCGAGGCCGCACGGTCAAACCAGCAAGCCACATTCACCGATTGCTTCGCAACAGCCATAGGTTCAGACATGTATGGTTTCACCTCTCGATATTTAATTTAGAGAGTTCTTACTTCAAAATCGCTATCGCTTTCAGACATTTTACACAACCTCTCATAACCAAAGTCTGTACACATGTGCTCGGTTCGCAGGTAAACACAGAACTGCTCCCGGTCTGTTTGCCTTAAATGACGTCAGGACGACTGTCCCCTGGCGGTGAAAGTGCGTATAAGTGAGATGTAAACAAACCTTTGGAAATTGGGCAAAACGGTATAGTTTAACCGTTTTATTCAATTTTAGCGTGCAAATTAGACACTAGGAAGATTGAATTCGCTTTTTGGGTCGTTCTTCTAGACAAAGTTGATATTCTATGTTTCACCTCTGACCCTTGCCTATGACCTTTAAGTCATCATATGAACTAAACCTCATTTAATTATTCAAGCATCCACCTACCATAGCAGTGTTCTCCACCGGCGCTTTTAAAGTGGCGCACCGCCACATTATAATTCTGGCCTGCCTCCCTTCCCTTGGCCCAAAAAAAAAAAAGTAACTTCATCAGTATACACCAAATAAATCGTATTCACTTTATTATAATTTTGTACCTATTTATTTAACACGCAGAAGACCGTTAAACGAATGCATACGGGGCTACCAGAAGTGGCCGCACAATTGCAGTAGAAAACCATCCGGCCGGCTGCATACAGATTGTGACACAGAGCTCTGCAGATTGAGGTCTAGCCCTGCGTTACACCACACCACAGTACACTATACTGACACACAGTAAAGTTGGAAGCTACAAGCTGCAGCTAGCCAGCAGCTAAATAACTTTGCGGCTGTTTGTAGCGTTATTGTGCAACGATTACGCTTATCTATCGTCTTTTCTGACCATACACTCTTACAGTAATCATGTAACAGCGTGCGCGCGCACACGCACACAGTTAAGTTCAGATCTTTTATTTTACATATCTGTGATCGTGTAGGCGAGAGCTGCCTTTTCCTGTTGCTTCACTGTGGTTGTTTATTGCAGGACTTCCGGGTTCGTGGGTCGAAGGACCCGAACTGCAGAGGCTGGAGTGGCTTTATAGTGCCAGTCTCGGGCACGCGCACCAGCTCGTGCATGGATTGGAGTGGTTTCACCCAATTAACATTATGTGTATTGTAAAAACAATATCTGCACTTATTGTAATTGGGTATTTTGTTTATGCGTTAAAGTTAATTTATTTTTCACACACAAAAAAATAATTAATTCAGGGATGCACAACAGGTGCATCAGTCTCAACTGAAATGTCAAATGAGTCTCACATTGACAACAAAGGTGATATGTACACTACCGTTCAAAAGTTTGGGGTCACCCAGACAATTTTGTGTTTTCCATGAAAAGTCACACTTTTATTTACCACCATAAGTCAGGGCTTTCCACAAGTGCCGGCCATACAGCCGACTACACAATTAAGTCCAGCCGGCTACTTTAATGACTATTATTTTTGTAGCCCACAGGCTCTAAATATTAATTTTCGATTTTAATAAAATTAAATGTTTATCTAACGGACTGACAATAATATCAAACTGATTCGCGCTGTTTGTACCAATAATAACCACAAATTCCCCACTGACATCATTGATCAAGGGAGAGTAACTCATCCGCGGCCCCGACATGCGGTGTGTGCGCGCGCACTCGGCGGAGGCAGTAGTGTGTCGGGGAGGGAACAGAAGCAGAGATGACGCTTATTTTGTCTCCGGTAAACCAGTCTTCTCTCGTTCAGTTACGTGCTGGCATCAAAAGACACCGTTGGTTGTAAATGAAACCAAACCGAGTCGTTGGAGTGTATTTTCATACACAAATGGAGAAATGTTTGCTGAGTGTGTAATTGTGTAGCCACCACTGCAGACCGTTGTCGTTGTTAATTCATAGCATGCTCAGCTGCGTGAATGTGTCATGCACCGAAAATAAGAGATTTCCAAGCCAGGAACGCCTCATGATGCAATACGCATGAAAAGAAAGATGATTTACTGCCATTTTACTTTGTATTTGAGTAAAGTGAATAAATAAATGGTCTGTGGAAAATACATTTAATCCTGGGAACTGCGTGCACAGGAGTTTTTGTGTTTACTCCTGATCAATTGTGGAGAAATTCCGGCTTTATAATGGGTGTCTATGGCGTTACACTTCAGTGGAGCTCGTTAAGTTAGAGTGTAGAGAGCTTGAAAAAGTAGCTCAAACTTTCTCATTTAAACTGTGTTTTCAGCCACAAATTTCACTCTACAGATATAATTTTCTCAAAAGTGGGAGTCACACTTGTCTTGAGTCACACAATGTGTCTACCTGAACGATGGGATTTACAGTTTTTGAATGAGAAGCCTGAAAGTAACAAGAGGACAGGCGCGCTGCCCCATAGACTCCCATTATAACCCTGACAGCGCTTTTACTGCAAAATCACTTGTTTTCAACTCGCTCTATTGTCCACATTTTTTACACTAGAGACAAAAAATTACATCAATGTGTTCATGAGAGCCTTGTAGCGCTCAATTGCCGCTTTTCCACTACCAACGCGGCTGAGTTGGGCTGAGCCGTGCGGTGGTGAGTCGAGCTGAGTGGGGCTGTTGGGGTTGCATTTCGACTACAACCGCGCTGAACCGTGCTGGCTGGAAGTGGGTGGACACATTGGGTGGAGTTAGCGAAAGTGGGTGGACGTCACGTGATGTCGTTAGGCGGCGCAAACAGTGACATCAGTGACCTTTTAAGCGGTAGTCTCACGACCCGGATAGTAAACAATAAACATGGAGGACATGGAGTAGTTAGTGTTGCTGGTCTTGGTGCTGTGGCTTGTTGTCACCGACAACGCCAACAGATACTGGCAAGAGCGTATAGATGAGGCGAGGCACATAAGGCTTCAGAAATTCTCGTAATTCGTAATTCTTCTTCTTCCGGGTTTACGGTGTTTACAGATCCCAGCGTGCTCGCGGGGCATGTGTGGGCATGTGAGGACACTCCTCCTCACCAATAAGTGCACAGGGGAGTGTCTCCTCACGCCCCTAGCCCCACTCGGCTTGGTTTGGCTCGCTTCAGCCCCACTCCAAAACCGTGCGAGTTTTGGGTGCTGAGTAAGGCTGAAGCGAGCTGAGTCATGCTGCTCTGAGGTAGTCGAAACGCGAGCCGTGTCAGGCTGAAGTGAGCTGAAAAAGGGTAGTGGAAAAGGCCCATATGTGAAAATTTTGTGAATAGCTCCTTTTGTTTCCGTGTAAATCAGCGTTGTTCGAGGAGAGGGAACTCTGAGAAAAAGCGCTCTTTGCTTGTTATATTGTGTCTCTTCCCTGCACCTGAGCACCGTTACCAAGGCGACGAGCTCCATTCAGGGAGCAGAGAGGGGCGGGGCTGCTCTCTCAAACACACACAGGCTCACAGCATCGGAGCCTCGTGCGCACTGCATCACTCTCACCATTTCACACAGGGGAATTGTCGTCTCTAGAAATACATTCAGACTGCACCCTGAAACGACCCATATCCGATTTTTTTGCCCATATGCGACCTGTATCCGATTTGTTATTAACAATCTGAACGACAAAGATCTGATTTTTTTTCACATGCGACCCAGGCCGCTTGGATATGTGGTCCTAAATCCGATGCATATCCGTTATTTTCACATGCGACTGCAGTCTGACCGGACAGGTCGCATTCATGCGACCTACACGTCATCAACAAGAGACAAACGTCACTATTCTGCGTTGGCTAATCCCGCCTCTTTGGTGGAAAACAACAACATTTGTACAGTTTTCAGAATTTAAATAGACTTTTATAGAATTGATCAAGCTAATGGTGGATTTGGTAGGGACCTGGATGTTTAACTGTTAGCCTGATTAAATAAAACAGTTTCTATAACTGATTTATAACTTAAACCATCCTGTATTACAAGATTATAAGATTGTTCTGGAAATTTCCAGTAATTTGACACCTTCGGTCTCATTAGTCTGCTGCCCACATTAATCAGATTATTGTGAGAGTTCCGCCGCCGCCACAAAAACCACATCGCCAGGTCTCGCCTCATCTCCATGCTTTACTTGCAAACTTGAAGAGTGTGCTTTTTTTTGGTTTACGTATTACGTAGATGTGCTTATTACGTGTCAATTTGCGCGTGCGGGACACTTTTGGGTCGTTTTCCGTTCATATTGGAGATCGCATACAAGTCTCATAATTGGTAATGTGAACGGCTTAACAAAAAAATCGGATTTCACAACAAATCGGATATGGGTCGTTTCAGGTTGCAGTCTGAACGTAGTGTAGTTTTGTGTTTACTCCCCCCCGGCTGGCTACTTATTTGTCATGGCCGGCTAGTATGAGCCTTAGTGGAAAGCCCTGATAAGTTGTAAAATGAATAGAAAATATAGTCAAGACATTTTTCTGGCCATTTTGAGCATTTAATCGACCCCACAAATGTGATGCTCCAGAAACTCAATCTGCTCAAAGGAAGGTCAGTTTTATAGCTTCTCTAAAGAGCTCAACTGTTTTCAGCTGTGCTAACATGATTGTACAAGGGTTTTCTAATCATCCATTAGCCTTCTGAGGCAATGAGCAAACACATTGTACCATTAGAACACTGGAGTGAGAGTTGCTGGAAATGGGCCTCTATACACCTATGGAGATATTGCACCAAAAACCAGACATTTGCAGCTAGAATAGTCATTTACCACATTAGCAATGTATAGAGTGGATTTCTGATTAGTTTAAAGTGATCTTCATTGAAAAGAACAGCGCTTTCCTTTCAAAAATAAGGACATTTCAAAGTGACCCCAAACTTTTGAACGGTAGTGTACAGTAAGTGTGTTAATTTTTTGTAAAATGATTTGAACAATGATTTAGCATTTCCTATCCATTTATTGGCCAGTTTCACTGTCAAAAAAGCTCAAAGTCCTGGTATTACAGCCACCACCTTTTAGTTTTGAAATGTGGAGAACACTGCATAGCATGAGCTCTACTCATTATACTGAATGAAGACTGTCAGTAAATTGTGCGCTCTCTCTCTCTCAGGTATTCTTTATTTACGATGTATGTACTAATAGAAGACAAACTAGTTTAGTGAGTGACTTTGGCCCTGTCCACACGGCAACGGATTCAGGTGAATCTGATAAAATTGTTTATCGTTTCGGCCTGGCGTCCACATGGCACCGGCGTTTTGGGTGCCCCAAAACGAAATCTTTTGAGAACGGGTTCCAGAGTGGAAAGATCTGGCAACGGCGCCGTTGTGAAGTCGTCTGGATGAGTAGAACGGATTTGTTTACGATGACGTCACAACCACATGACTGTCAGTGCTTCACGCCGGGTAGAAGTGTAACGAACTCGATGCGAGTTGTCAACAAATCCTATAACTTGGTTCATGAAACGCGCTTACAAAATATTTTCACTGTGAATATTTGTGTAATGGTGCAAAGAGAGAGAGAGAGAGAGACTCTGCCCTTAGGGCAGAGTCAATCCCGCCAGCAAAAATGGGGGAAAAAAAGGAGCGATCTCGGCTCTTCAGATGTTGGTTTAAGTCCTACAATACATTCCTCAAAAAGGGCGTAGAAGTACAAATTAATCCATCAACGTGTAGCATTCAATTTATTCCGGACCATTAAAGACGCCGCCTTCCGCGTAGAATCATACGTCATCCTCGCTGCCATATTGGATAGGTCAAAGCGGAGAATAAAGATGCCTCATTCATGTGCTGTGTTTAACTGTACCAACAGGTTTACCGTCCAAACGAGATTACATGGGATTACCTTTCACAGCTGAGACTGGAAAAATACTTTTCATTGTATTTGGTCATTATAACGTAACTTTACGAACAGATTTTCCTGACTTTGTGGCTAATATGAAGTCTCGCACATAATAGTTTATGCGCATGCGTCCTTACTACTTCTATTGTCCTGGTGTCTCCGAAGGGACCGTCTTACAGCGCCCCTAGAGATGTGGCATGTTTATTGCATCGTTTTCAGCAAGCTTTGCGTTGCCATATGGACCTGATATTTTACTGATCCGTTGCCCATGTGGACGCGATATTTTTTTAAATAACATCTCGTTGCTGTTGTGTGGATGTAGCCTTTAATGCTGCTTCATTAAGAATTGATGTTTGATGTTAGTAGATTTTAATTTTGCAGAGATGGTCTTGGTGTTAGAGTTTGTCTTTGGCAGATCATAGTCAAACAACTGGCGATATAGTTATAGAGCTGTTGCGAGCTGTAAACGGTCAGAAAGCATGCAAATGGCTCTCTTCATGTATGTTGTTGTTGAAAGGACACGAAATCCAAGTAGATGAGCCAGTCCTGTGTCAAATGTCCGTTTGATGAAAGACTTTACAGAATGATGTGAGTGCCTGCTGATTTAATAAGGAAATGCCGTCCAACAGCTACAGATAAACACTTTGTTTGCTGTTGCTGAGTATATTGGTGTTTTGGTTTTGAATTACAGTTGGGTTGCTCTTGTCAGATTTGGCGATCTTGCTGTTGATGAAATGTGATCATAAGCGGTCAGGCAGTGGAAACTCATCGGAGACGCATGAAATACCAGGCGTTAACAGCCATCCGTTTTAGTCATCCTCTTGCGACTGAAGCTCTCGTACTGCAGGGCTGCGCAAAGTCCGAACAGAGCCGAAGAAAAAGATAAAAACTCTGCTTCAAAGTAGTTTCTTCAGTTCCGTAGTGACCCAAAAACTTTTGCTGTGTTTGCATTGCATTTAAATCCGGTCACTTTTTTTTGTCTCCCCCCTGAGGGATTCTTTTAAATCTCCTTATACACCCAGTTAACACATACAGTGGTGCTTGAAAGTTTGTGAACCCTTTAGAATTTTCCATGTTTCTGCATAAATATGACCTAAAACATCATCAGATTTTCACACAAGTCCTTAAAGTAGATAAAGAGAACCCAGTTAAACAAATGAGACAAAAATATTATACTTGGTCATTTATTTATTGAGGAAAATGATCCAATATTACATATCTGTGAGTGGCAAAAGTATGTGAACCTTTGCTTTCAGTATCTGGTGTGACCCCCTTGTGCAGCAATAACTGCAACTAAACGTTTCCGGTAACTGTTGATCAGTCCTGCACACCGGCTTGGAGGAATTTTAGCCCATTCCTCCGTACAGAACAGCTTCAACTCTGGGATGTGGGTGGGTTTCCTCACATGAACTGCTCGCTTCAGGTCCTTCCACAACATTTCGATTGGATTAAGGTCAGGACTTTGACTTGGCCATTCCAAAACATTTAACTTTATTCTTCTTTAACCATTCTTTGGTAGAACGACTTGTGTGCTTAGGGTCGTTGTCTTGCTGCATGACCCACCTTCTCTTGAGATTCAGTTCATGGACAGATGTCCTGACATTTTCCTTTAGAATTCGCTGGTATAATTCAGAATTCATTGTTCCATCAATGATGGCAAGCCGTCCTGGCCCAGATGCAGCAAAACAGGCCCAAACCATCATACTACCACCACTATATTTCACAGATGGGATAAAGTTCTTATGCTGGAATGCAGCGTTTTTCTTTCTCCAAACATAACGCTTCTCATTTAAACCAAAAAGTTCTATTTTGGTCTCATCTGTCCACAAAACATTTTTCCAATAGCCTTCTGGCTTGTCCATGTGATCTTTAGCAAACTGCAGATGAGCAGCAATGTTCTTTTTGGAGAGCAGTGGCTTTCTCCTTGCAACCCTGCCATGCACACCATTTGTTGTTCAATGTTCTCCTGATGGTGGACTCATGAACATTAACATTAGCCAATGTGAGAGAGGCCTTCAGTTGCTTAGAAGTTACCCTGGGGTCCTTTGTGACCTCGCCGACTTTTACACCCCTTGCTCTTGGAGTGATCTTTCTTGGTTGACCACTCCTGGGGAGGGGAACAATGGTCTTGAATTTCCTCCATTTGTACACAATCTGTCTGACTGTGGATTGGTGGAGTCCAAACTCTTTAGAGATGGTTTTGTAACCTTTTCCAGCCTGATGAGCATCAACACTTTTTCTGAGGTCCTCAGAAATCTCTCTTGTTCGTGCCATGATACACTTCCACAAACATGTGTTGTGAAGATCAGACTTTGATAGATCCCTGTTCTTTAAATAAAACAGGGTGCCCACTCACACCTGATTGTCATCCCATTGATTGAAAACACCTGACTCTAATTTCACCTTCAAATTAACTGCTAATCCTAGAGGTTCACATACTTTTGCCACTCACAGATATGTAATATTGGATCATTTTCCTCAATAAATAAATGACCAAGTATAATATTGTTGTCTCATTTGTTTAACTGGGTTCTCTTTATCTACTTTTAGGACTTGTGTGAAAATCTGATGTTTTAGATCATATTTATGCAGAAATATGGAAAATTCTAAAGGGTTCACAAACTTTCAAGCACCACTGTACGTGCACGCATGCCAATTCCCATACTACAAGTACAAGGCTGCTGCCCTATATGCAGTACTAGCTGATGGTGCACTAGTTTCACTTACTTAGCATCCTGCCGTGTGATTTGGGACGATGTAGATCATGAACAAATGCCTGTGTGAAAACACTCTGCCTCAATCAAGCTTCAAATCGATTCAGCGTACAGACTGGAGTATTCGGATAAAGTATGGAAACGCTTTATCCAAATATGCAAATGCTGCTGACACTTAGTTTTTGCAAAGATTTCCTTCCTTTTTTTTTTTTTGTCCATTTTTTTCCCTAATTTGATCACATGCCAATTCCCGCCCACTCTCACCCGTCATCCACATCATAACCACAGATGGTGAAGGCCAAGACATGCTTTCTCTGAGCATGTGAACACCACCCACATCTTTTCAAACTGCTGCTCGTGCTGCATCACAGGCCAGCGTAACACACTTGGAGGAAATCTGCCCTCTTCCGCATCGATGATCTCACAGATATCCACAATTGCCAAGTGTCACTGTGATTTGACCGGCATGAAAGTAAGCCATCCCAAACACCCAAAGAGCTCCTGCCACAGATGGCCATGACATTCTGAGAACTGAACTCGCAATCTCCAGATGTTTTTTTTTTTCCCCCCTTGTAAATCAAATTTCATTGTGTCATAAATGTAAGAAGCAGCATGAATAATACCATGGGCAATTTCAGCGAGTAAATGGAAGCCAGCCCGACAGAGCACACCAGTAAAGGGATGATCGTGATGTCCTGAGTTTTTTACATTCAAAACCCAGTCAACTTCTGCAACTGTCTTTATGCTGTAATTTGATTATCCAGTTCCCTTGTGCTCTTAAGAGAGGAACTAGATGTTTTGTGTACGTTTGGCTGCTTCATTAGCCATGTGCGTAAAACAGAGCTCAACCCAGACGCCGTCACGTGGTGATGCCCATCAGGCTGCAGCGACATGTGTGTGTGTTGCATTCTACTTCACTGAGCTTCAACTGCCAACAGGAACGTGACCTAGAGAAAGATGATCTGGATCTGTGACCACACACACACGTGCGCGCGCGTACACACGAGCACACAGGTGCTGGAGTGAAAGAGAGCTGTTCTGCTTTGTTCTTGTCCTCCACTCTCTCTCCTTCAGTGAAAGTGAGGTGAGAACTAGCTGTTTCCCTTTTTTTTTTTTTTTCTCCCCCCCCCCTTCCTTCCCCCATCACTCCTACAGCACGAGTTACGCCTAAGGCTGGCCACCATTTTAGAATACGTTGTTGCTATGTCGTGGAGAACTTTATTATAACATCAGTATGAGGTGTGTGTTTGACATGTACCCCCCCCAATGTCAGCCTGATGTTCCTGTGTGTGTTGACGACAGGCATCCAGGGAGAGTCTGAAGATGGAGCCACTAGCAGATGTTGCCTTACTACCAGGAGAAGAGAGAGTGATAGGTGAGTGTGTGTGTGTTGGAGTAACACACTAATGACCCTCACTGTGCGGTGTGGGTTTTTAACTTTATTATACACCATTGTGTATATCTCAGTGTATCAAAAGGTGATCGATTTTCTACGTTAAATTATTTTAATGTACAAATTCTCTAATTCTAGGGATGTAATCAAATATAAACACGCCATTCAAGTTGAACAGAGAAACGAATACAGATAATGAACAGGTGGCGCACTATTTTGTGTTTTTTCATGTCGGACACAACAAAAAGTCACACGAGCGAGAGGTTTTTACTTTCAGGCAGGCACAAATTGAGTCAGATAAAGTCTCAGCCAAACAAAGGCCTTGTTGCACGTTCATCTGAACAAATAGTCCTCGAGAACTTCCTGGAAAATAAAATGCCTCGAGGAAATATCGCAGACAGGTACAAACACAAATAACTGCCAGAGCTGGATTTAAAAAAAAAAAACAGCTGTATGCACATCTCGAGTTGAAAATGATGAACGTGAGTGATACAGAACTGCCAGAATTCACAGACTTTGCTGACAGTGTGGGATTTTTTTTTCCCCCACTGTTCTTCAGGGAGTAGGCTTCGGATTTCTATCTGAATACAGATGTATGGAGAACTAAACAGATACAGTGACGCTGTGTTCCAGCCGTAATACATGGAAAATTATTGAACAGCAACTCAAATCTTGTCCTAATAAGAATTTAAGGCCAGGCAGGAATTTTCACTGCTGACTGTAAATATTCAGCAAGATCTTGGTTTAGAGATGTATTAAATTTAGAAGGACCTTTACCTTTAGGACTGCTGCTTTGTTCTCCAGCTCCGATGTGATGAGCTGTATTACTGCACCATGCAATCCACTAGATCATCTATGGCAGCATTTTATTTAGGTAGCCTTTTGCATTTAACAAAATGTTTTTGTTAGTTTGTATTTTATTTACTTGCATTTGGGGATAAAATTCTATTTGCTATACTCCCATCATCTATTAATCATACTCTGATTTTATTTCTGATATGTTTAAAATCCAGTGTTCTATATTTAGCCTAATGCAATTCTGGAGTCTTAGTTTTATTATTTTTATTTTTTATTTTTTTGTTAAATGATGTCCCACAATACCGATAGCTATAGCGATAACCAGAGGTGGACAAAGTACCCAACTTCATTACTTAAGTCAAAGTACAGATCCCACTGGTCAAATGTGACTCCGATACAAGTGAAAGTTGTCCAGTCAAATTTTTACTTGAAGTACTGAAGTACTTGCTTTTAAAAATGCTTAAGTATTAAAAGTACGTTTTCTGTCAACGCATTGTTGTATTATTGCCACAACGCTTACAAAACCTAATGCCTCTGAAGCAGCCGACTGGATTTACAAAATGAACGCATGCTGTGCCATCATGGTGGTTTAACGTTAAGCTAGCTAATCAGTGAAACTCCACCTGACATGCTAGCAAACTCTCTTCAAACTCGAAATCATATTGGGTAGCGAACGCTACTAGAAAAGAAAGATTTCTACATTCTGTTTATTTGGCAAGATTATGCTAAAACATGGGGCGGCACGGCGGAGTAGTGGTTAGCGCTGTCGCCTCACAGCAAGAAGGTCCGGGTTCGAGCCTCGTGGCCGGCGAGGGCCTTTCTGTGTGGAGTTTGCATGTTCTCCCCGTGTCCGCGTGGGTTTCCTCCGGGTGCTCCGGTTTCCCCCACAGTCCAAAGACATGCAGGTTAGGTTAACTGGTGGCTCTAAATTGACCGTAGGTGTGAATGTGAGTGTGAATGGTTGTCTGTGTCTGTGTGTCAGCCCTGTGATGACCTGGCGACTTGTCCAGGGTGTACCCCGCCTTTCACCCGTAGTCAGCTGGGATAGGCTCCAGCTTGCCTGCGACCCTGTAGAACAGGATAAAGCGGCTACAGATAATGAGATGCGAAAACATATATATTTCTGAAAGGACTTCAGATAAGTTAACGTTATTCATCTTGGCGTAACTCCGTTTTTACAGTGTCCAAGTTAACTAGCTACGTGTTAACGTTAGCCGTGGACAAAACGATGGCAACTTGGCGGGCAAATCCATAGAAAGTCATTTGACAAACCAGACTGCTTAGCTATGTTTGCAATGTTCTCGCTAGCTCTAAAAGCACAGACAACTTCATTGCAAGCTTTCTCCTGGAATAAAATGTTTACACACCTTAATATGCTTCTGCAGGTTGGATGGCGAGTTTTTGTAGGCTGTGATGTGGTTCATTTTAGGTAAACAAAGCAAACATATTTAAAATGAAATGAATCTTTAATCCTTTCTGAAAACTGAAATGTGGGTGTGAGTGCGTTCCCCAGAAGACCCGCCTCCTTCCATTCTGCCACCAACTGATCATGTTAAATAACGCTGCTGGGAAATCATTGAACTTGATTTTATACAGTCTATGGACGTGATGTGACCCTAGTGATTACTGATAGTCTCTCTGTGTCACTCGCCAATCACGTTTTAGAAAAGAAAAACCATCCGCTTTCAAAGCTGCTTTATAGTAACGAGTAACGAGGACCTTGATAGAAATGTAGTGGAGTAAAAAGTACGATATTTGCCTTTCAAATATAGTGAAGTTAGTCATAAGTTTCCAAAAAAAAATACTCAAGTAAAGTACAGATACTCAAAGTGTACTTGAGTACAGGACTCAAGTAAATATACTTTGTTACTGTCCACCCCTGTCGATAACTAACTATAAATAAATCGGTCCCCTGCAGTTTATATGGTTGGTGGTCGCACCAGACCGATAACAATACCTATAGCCCAGGCCTGGGTTTATCCATATTGGTGAGATCGCTTCTGGAGCAATCTATATATAATAATAATGTGTATATTTTATATATATATATATATATATATATATATATATATATATATATATATATATATATATATATATTTTTTTTTTTATATATATAAACAATTCCAAAATAGTTGGGACACTCTGTAAAACGTCAGTAAAATCAGAATGCGATAATTTGCAAATCATGGAAACCCTATACTGCATTGAAAATAGTACAAAGACAATGTATCAAATGTTGAAACTGAGAAATTTTATTGTTTTTTGAAAAATATATGCTCATTTTGAATTTGATGTCAGCAACATGTTTCAGAAAAGCTGGGACAGCGGCAACAAAAGACTGAAAAAGTTGTGTAATGCTAAAAAAAAGTAATTTGGTTAATTGGCAACAGGTCAGTAAAATGATTGGGTATAAAAAGAACATCCTCGAGAGGCGGAGTCTCTCAGAAGTAAAGACAGGGAGGGGTTCACCGCTCTGTGAAAGACTGCACGGGCAAACAGTGCAACAATTTAAGAATAACGTTCCTCAATGTAAAATTGGAAAGAATTTGGGGATCACATCTATGGTACATAATATCATTAAAGGATTCAGAGAATCTGGAGAAATCTCTGTATGCGAGAGACAAGGCTGAAAACTGACATTGGATGCCTGTGGTCTTCAGGCCCTCAGGCAAAACTGCATTAAAAGCAGACATGTGTCTGTAGTGTAAATCACTGTATGGGCTCAGGAACACTACAGAAAACCATCATCTGTGAAAACAGTTCATTACTGTGTCCACAAATGCAAGTTAAAACCAGATATAAACAGTATCCAGAAACACAGCTACCTTCTCTGGGCCCGAGCTTTTTTACGATGGACTGAGGTGAAGTGGAAAATTGTCCCAAGGTCTGACGAATCGAAATCTGAAATTCTTTTTAGAAATCTTGGACATCACGTCCTCCAGGCTAAAGAGGAGAGGGACCATCCAGCTTATCAGTGCACAGTTCAAAAGCCAGCACCTGTGATTGTATGAGGGGGCATTAGTGTACGTGACATTGGGTAGCTTGCACATCTTGGAAGGCATCATGAATGCTGAATGATGTATACATGTTTCAGAGCGACATGCTGCCATCCAGACAAAATCTTTTTCAGGGAAGGCCTTCCTTCTTTCAGCAAGACAATGCCAAACTGCTTTCTGCACATATTAAAACTGCATGGCTCTGTAGTAAGAGTCCAGGTGCTAAACTGGCCTGCCTGCAATCCAGACCTGTCTCCCATTTAGAACATTTGGTTCATTATGAAGCCCAAAATATGACACAGGAGACCCGAACTGTTGAGCAACTGAAATTGTTTCTTGCAAAAATGGGACATTTCTCTTTCAAAACTACAGCAATTGGTCTCCTCAGTTCCCAAACGTTTACAGAGTGTTGTTAAAAGTAGAGGTGATGCAACACAGTGGTAGACATGCCCCTGTCCCAACTTTTTTGAAACGTGTTGCTGACATCAAATTCAAAATGGGCACACATTTTTCAAAAAACAGTAAAATTTCTCAGTTTCAACATGTGATCTGCTGTCTTTGTACTATTTTCAAATAAATATAGGGTTTCCATGATTTGCAAATTATCACGTTTTTGCTTTTATTTACAGTTTACACAGTGTCCCAACTTTTTTGGAAGTGTGTGTGTGTGTGTGTGTGTGTGTGTGTGTGTGTGTGTGTGTGTGTGTGTGTAAAAAATATATATCTCACACACACGGGGCTGCAAAAGTAGGTATACAGTAATGAAAAACAAACCATTCACACACAATGTTAGTATTAAATAAAATCTAGCCCCTCTATTATAATACTGGAATAATCCTTACTGTATACCTACTTTTGCAGCCCCCTGTATATGCACAAAGTACAGATCTTTTATTCACGGTTATGTGAGTCTCCATGAAAATAATAAATTAATAAAGTAAACATATAAATACAGGTAAGATGTATTTTAATTACGAACTTAAGCAGTCGAAACATTTAATTGGTTTACTCTTCTTAATTTTTATCCATGATTCATCATCCGTATGAAATCGGTAACTAATCTGTAATCTACTGAAACGTCCGTAACCCATCCGTAAATTATTAGCAACTGTGATGCGTCTGTATTGAAATCCGTCACCACGCTGTGTTTATCATTTTTAAAAAATTATATTTCTGTCGTCTGTGACCTATCCATATGTTGTCATTCACCGGAGTGTGTGCATGGATTATTTTGAAGTCCAAGCTGTACAGAGTGACCTGGAATAATGTGCTACTACTTGGAAAAAACTTCCACGACTATTCCTAAGTTGCATGCGTTTATTTCCCTGAGTGGCAGGAACAAGCAGTATTCTATTCGGGATTATAGTTGTGGTGTGACTGCTCCAGACTGGAACTAAATTCAGGTGGAGGTATCGTCATAGTTGCAGTTCTAGGTATAGTTATAGTTATCGGTGTTGTGGGACCGGGCCCTTACTTGAGTTAAAGTGGTCTAAGGAAATAAATCCACATAATTTTATGGCAAGTATTTATTTCTCACACTTTATTGTAGATTTAAAAATATTCATTTTCAAACACAAGCCAAGTCCTAAAAGTCATGTTGCCTGCAGTTAGTGAAGTTTCCAACAGACACTCGAGTCACTTTTTGTGGCTGAATCTCAAACCATGTGTAATTGATCATTTATACAGCTTTTAGTTCCGTTCCATGAATTTCATTGGTCAAGCAGCTTTCCAAGAGTGCTTACTGTATATTCCCTATAACCGCACTGGGACGTTTCATTGTGTGTTATAATGACTGTAAAAAGCGTAGACAGCGTGGCTCCATGCCCTTCCATTCTAAAGAGGTGAAGCCAAACTTCCTCTACCATGTCAGATTTGGCGCAAGATTCTGCGAAAAAGAGACGGGAGTTAACTTCAAGTCCAGCTACTCATTTGGTAGGCCCACCCCTTCTCCAAATATCAAGGTCTAGCATATCCCCAAGTCACTTCATTCTCAAATGTGTCCACGCCTTCTTACAATATAGTACAACCCCGATTCCAAAAAAGTTGGGACAAAGTACAAATTGTAAATAAAAACGGAATGCAATGATGTGGAAGTTTCAAAATTCCATATTTTATTCAGAATAGAACATAGATGACATATCAAATGTTTAAACTGAGAAAATGTATCATTTAAAGAGAAAAATTAGGTGATTTTAAATTTCATGACAACACATCTCAAAGTGGGACAAGGCCATGTTTACCACTGTGAGACATCCCCTTTTCTCTTCACAACAGTCTGTAAACGTCTGGGGACTGAGGAGACGAGTTGCTCAAGTTTAGGGATAGGAATGTTAACCCATTCTTGTCTAATGTAGGATTCTAGTTGCTCAACTGTCTTAGGTCTTTTTTGTCATATCTTCTGTTTTATGATGCGCCAAATGAACCACACGTGCGAGGGCCTGTCAAGGCCGCTAGCGGCTTTAATTGTACCTGTATTCTGTGTACAGCTGTGTGTTTGTTTTTCTTTTGAAATAAAACTTCCCTGGGCGCGCCCATCTTGCTTTCTCCGAGGTTCAGATATCGCTCTCTGAGCGCAAATTAGACTTAAACAACCTTTATTGTCATTCAGTATGCAAGAAGTGTACACCGAATGAAATTTCATTGCAATTTGGCTCAGCACAGAAATAATAATGAAGTGTATTAAATTAAATTATACAGCAGCAGAAATATTATAAAGTGCAATAGTATAAAGTGACCTGTGGAATTTGGAATGTTCAAGTTATAAATAGAAGTTTAGAGTTTGGGTTTGGAGTTCAGCAGTCTGGTGGCCTGGGGGAAAAAGCTGTTACAGAACCTGGTGGTCCTGCACCGAATGCTGCGGAACCTCTTTCCAGAGGCCGGAGGGGAGAACAGGCCATAATGAGGATGTGAGAGGTCATTGATGATGTTTCTGGCTCGAGACGTGCAGCGCCTTGGTGCAATGTCCTGAATGGAGGGAAGAGAAGTCCCTATGATTTTCTCTGCTGTCCTCACCACTCTCCTCACAGTCTTCCAGTCAGAGGCACTGCAGCCTCCACACCACACAGAGATGCAGCTGGTCAGAACACTCTCTATGGTGCTTCTGTAGAGTGTAGTGAGGATGGGCAGGGGCAGGTGGGCTCTCCTTATCCTACGCAGGAAGTGCAGACATTGCTGTGCCTTCTTGACCAGTGACGCGGTGTTCACAGACCAGGTGAAGTTCTAATGTAGAAATTCCACGAGAGAATCCGAGATTGCAACATCACTTACACGCCACATAACTTACCGAGGCTGAGATCACCTCTTCAGGGTTGTTTACAACAATTTAGATGCCCGAGTGTCAGTCGTTGTGGATGTAAAATAAGCCCGAACGTCGCAAAGGGAAATTGTTTTTTGCCATCCTCAGTCCTGTAAAGGACATTTAGGCTACATCCACACGACAACGGCAACGAGATTTTATTTTAAAAAAATCGCGTCCACATGGGCAACGGATCAGTAAAATATCAGGTACATATGGCAACGCAACGCTTGCTGAAAACGATGTAATACAAATGCCACACCTCTATGTGCGCTGTAAGACGGTCCCATCGGAGACACCAGAACAACAGAAGTAGGACGCGTGCGCATAAACCCCTTCTACCCGGTGTGAAGCACTCACAGGAACAAGCACACAACAACAAGAAGAAGATGGCTGCGACTACGCGAGGAAATCGTGCCTTCTGTGCGTACAAATTAGTTTTATTAGTGTGCATAGTTTTATTATAACTTAATTTTCTTATTGTGTGTGAACATTTTGAAAAGCAGTCTTATCCAATAAAAAGAAATTCAAGAAATGGTTCAGTTACTTGTTTATTTAAAAGAAAAGCTGTATACAAAAGTGAATGCAATGCAGTGGTTCATACAAAACAGCGAGAGTGCTGCTTGTTCTAGTCATGTGGTTGTGACGTCATCGTAAACAAATCCGTTCTACTCGTCCAGACGACTTCGCAACGGCGCCGTTGCCAGATTTTTCCACTCTGGAACCCGTTCTCAAAAAATATCGTTTTGGGCACCCAAAACGCCGGTGCCGTGTGGACGCCAGGCCGAAACGATAAACAATTTTATCAGATTCACCTGAATCCGTTGCCGTGTGGACAGGGCCTTACTTTGAAGGAGCAAGCAGTGAAATGGCTGCATTTCATGTTTCTGATATCATTAAGATCACCTTCACCGCTTGTTTCTTCCTCCTTATTCTGGGTCAGACATATACGGTTGAATCATTTTTTCTCATCTCATTATCTGTAGCCGCTTTATCCTTCTACAGGGTCGCAGGCAAGCTGGAGCCTATCCCAGCTGACTACGGGCGAAAGGCGGGGTACACCCTGGACAAGTCGCCAGGTCATCACAGGGCTGACACATAGACACAGACAACCATTCACACTCACATTCACACCTACGCTCAATTTAGAGCCACCAGTTAACCTAACCTGCATGTCTTTGGACTGTGGGGGAAACCGGAGCACCCTGAGGAAACCCACGTGGACACGGGGAGAACATGCAAACTCCGCACAGAAAGGCCCTTGCCGGCCCCGGGGCTCGAACCCAGGACCTTCTTGCTGTGAGGCGACAGCGCTAACCACTACACCACCGTGCCGCCTGAATCATTTTTTGTTCAGGAATATTAACCACAAAAAAAATTACAATTTGAGTCAATGGCTGTGTTACTAACACAAACGGTGTACTTGTGTGTAAGCTATGTCACAAGTGGATATCCGGTTTTAGTGCAAATGCCGCACTCAGGAAAGCCTTTTTGTTTTGTTTAAGCAATATTGCAATTAAAAAAAAAAAAAAAAAGGATAAATTTGTTATGGATTTCTATTTTTTATTAAAATATGTGGGGGGAACGTCAGGGCACTTGCCATGATCAGCAAGCGGAGTTTATTTTTTGGGTTTTGTTTGACTTGAAGGGTTTTTTTTTTTTGGTTTGTTTGTTTTTTAAATGATGGATATAAAGAGTGAAGTTAAAGATGGTTTATATTTCCATGGAGCCTACGTAGATTGGAAAAAAAAAAATCAAATGTAGCTAAATATCACCAAGGAAACATTACTGTGGGTAACGGATTCAAACACACACTGTAGCTCTACTGCTAATGTAGAAATGTATAAGATTTTCACACTGCTGATTTCCAACTGCATTTAAACACTAAAGCATTTACAGAGAAAATGTGAACGTGTGCGTCTGTTTTCTCCATCTTTTTGTGAGCCATTTTCTGCTTTCTCTCAGACAAAGACCTCATCTACATGTGCCCGTTCAATGGAGCGCTCAAAGGGAAAGTGTTCATCACCAATTACAGACTGTACTTCAAGAGCACCGACACGGTGAGAGGCTGTGTGCATCTTTAGCTTCACGACACAGAGATTTTAGTTTTATCGAAAGGCAGACAGAGCTTGCAACACGCTCTCAGACACTCCAGCTTTTCTATTTGAGGTAAACGTGCTCAGCGGAGACGTTTCAGACAGCGTGAGTCAGGTTTCCTCCCTTCACCTCGCTCCACCTCTTGAGCAGTGGAACATCCAACAGCTCGCGGTTCTTCTGATGACGTGCCAGCTCGCTCTGAAAGCTTTCTCTCTTCTGTCCCTTTTTTCATTCCCTCCTTTCTCTCTCTCTCTCTCTCTCTCTCTCTCTCTCTCTCTGCCTTGAGATGTTTTCTGTCTTCCTCCCTTTAGTTAATGCTGTCTCTTAGCAATGCAGCACATCATGTTTGTCCTTGTGCAAGAATGAAGTGCAAAAAAACAAGCGATTAGGCATGAAAAAGAAAAGGGAGGGCTGTACGAATATCATATGAGGGAGTCTTTCATCTGTGTGCTGGCACGCTCCGTGGTTGGCACAGGTCAGGAGGCACCTGCAGTCCTGCCGCAAGTTTCAGCTCTTTCCGCTATCTGTTGGAGATAAAGAGAACAAGAGAAAGGCGGCAGATGAGGCGGATTTTCTAGTGGAAAACTTTTTATTCATATTTCCTCTCTCGCCTGTATGTGGCAGTGCGTAATTCAGTACACTTGTCCAAATCAGCAATTGTGCCGCAATAATAAAGATGAGATTTGTACTATTTATGCTACAGAAAGTAATCCAAGCCTAATAATAGTGCAATAATGCATGCGTGCCTTATGAGGAACAGCCATTAATCAACAAACGAGCATGTCGTCATTACGTTTCTTTGTTTTAGATTTGAACAAATGGCAGAGAGGAGACACTGAACTAGACATGGAGATTATTGAAGAGTAAACATTCTGCTATAGGGTGTGTTTCCCCTCACACTCGGTGTTCTCAGCATAGACACCAGATCCACCGTAACCCTGACTAAAGCGACGGTCACACTACAGCTCACAATGCTTTTGCGATGGGTTATCGATGAAAATGAGACGTTTTGGTGAGGCATGGCGATGTCCAGGCGGGCTAAAAATTGTCGTCATACAGCAGGTGAACGCTTGACTGTCGCGCCTTTGCGCGCTCAAGCGGCCACGCTCGCTTTCAGGACCCAGTCGTTATGGTTTTTTTGTAAATATCACGCCTACTAATAAACACTTCCTACACTTGCATCTGTCTACCACCACATACCTGAGCGAATACTTCGCAAAGTCTCTGTGAAAACAGCATGCTGATTGCGCTCAAATCAGTATCAGGTGTTTCCCATAACGACTGGGTCCTAAGCACGCGCACAACGTGCTCCGAAGTATCCCCGAATGTAAATGCACTTTCTATGCCAAGTTGGTGTAGTGTTAAGGCTCCAGTGAGCATCGGGGACATGGATTTGTGACAAATGCATATCAAGAGGCTCAGTGATGCTTCCCCAAGCTTCGGGAAATATTCCCAAACCCATCTGCGAGCATTCGCCGCTCAATTTGCTGATGAAAACCTCACCACCAAATTTCAACGCACGAGTTAAGATTTTTAGCAGCGTTTTTGGCCACTCATGAGCCGGAGACACACCAAAAAATAACTTGTGAAGCTCGGAGAACATTCGCTGTGTATCACACGATTGGTGGCGATGCTATCCATTTTTCATCGCCAAGTATTCGCAAACCCATCACGAGCTGTTATGTGACCAGGGCCTAAAGGGGCGTACATGTAGGAAGAGACTAGCGGTGATGTGGTGACCAGAGACCATGGAATGTCAATAAAATTTGGCAATTTGTAGCAATAACAGGTGAAATAACTGTCGGTGGCGCAAAATGGGCGGATACCTAGTTAAATTAATCTCGTCTTGGAGGTGATATGATTGAGGTGACTGGCAACAGGAGCAAAGGATACCACTGACTAACAGAGAAGTTATAATTGATGTATACAAGAGGCATACTCAAGCAGCCAGAGCCTGGAATGTCCACGAGCAGCCAACTGTTAGCTATGAAGTGATGGGAGACGAATGGATCGCTTAATATGTGGACAGACCTGAAGATAAATCACATGCTGAAGATGAATGAATGAAAGCAGCAGTTAGGAGTTATCCCAGTTTTGAGGATAAACGACCTACCTGGCAACTTGGAGCAACATTATAAAGCTCAGAGCAACTCGCATGTTTTTCAACAACTCACTAATTTAATTTACACCTGGTTTTGGGAAGTGAACAAAATAATGTGCCGGTTTGGCCGCTGCTAACTGCCTAAAGTGTAGTACGTTGAACAAAGTACAACTGCTACACCTCCCATTCCCTTCCATTACTGCCCACTTTTTGTGTAATCCATATGCTCGTTGCTGATTTACTCTTGAAAACATTCAGCTTAGTAGATCAGACCCTGAAAGACTAATATAATTATGTGATGTAGGTTATTGGATGGAGTATTAGTTGTACTGATTAGTGTTGCGCTGTGTATCTCAGGAGGTCCTAGTGACGCTGGATGTGCCCCTTGGTGTCATCAGCAGGATAGAGAAGATGGGCGGAGCCTCCAGCCGAGGGGAGAACTCTTACGGGCTGGACATCACTTGCAAGGTAACACACTCGGGTTCAGGACGGTAATATCTCGCTGGCCAGGTGTATTAGCTCAACAGAATCTTCAAAGCCATTTTAAACAAGTCAAGAATCAATCGGTCCTTCAGTCAGGTGATAGTTGAACATGCCAGTTGGCACTGCATGCAAACACAAGCACCGTCTCCCTGCGGAGTTCTCGCAAGGCTCTCAAAGTGCTTTACATCCTTGTTTTCAAATGTTTAAATAGATAAATTTTTGCCATTTAAAGTATTGTCGTATGGTTTTAGAAATTCACTATGGATAAAGATGTAATTTAATAGATGAAACCTTGTTCAGCAAATAACGTCAGAGAACGTGTGTTTACAGGACATGAGGAACTTGAGGTTTGCTCTGAAGCAGGAGGGTCACAGTCGCAGAGACATTTTTGGGGAGCTGTTTAAATATGCATTTCCTGTCTCTCATGGACTGGTCAGTTCAAACACACTCTTTATTATTATTATTATTAGCATCTCTTTACAGTTTGCAGGACACTCGGCACATTCTATAATTGCGGGTACATTTCAAGTGTCTACTCTGGCTACGTTTACATTAGACCGTATCTGTCTCGTTTTCTTCGCGGATGCACTGTCCGTTTACATTAAACCCCCTGGAAACGCCAGGAAACGGGAATCCGCCAGCGTCCACGTATTCAATCCAGATCGTGTCAGCTCCGGTGCTGTGTAAACATTGAGATACGCGGATACGCTGTGCTGAGCTCTAGCTGGCGTCTCATTGGACAACGTCACTGTGACATCCACCTTCCTGATTCGCTGGCGTTGGTCATGTGACGCGACTGCTGAAAAACGGCGCGGACTTCCGCCTTGTATCACCTTTCATTAAAGAGTATAAAAGTATGAAAATACTGCAAATACTGATGCAAATACTGCCCATTGTGTAGTTATGATTGTCTTTAGGCTTGCCATCCTTCCACTTGCAAGTGGTAAGTGATATGCGCTGGGATCACACACACAGCGGCTCAGTCCCGAATCGTGGCTTGTTCACTTCACTCGCGCGCTCTGTGAGCTGCGCAGGGCCGGAGTGCGCACCCTCCAGAGGGCACTCGCTGTTCAGGGCGGAGTGATTTGGAGCGCAGGATGCCTGCGGAGCCGAGCGTATCCGTGTATTAGGCTTGCCATCCTTCTACTTGCAAGTGGTGAGCCTTGCGCATGCCCTAAATGCACTGGGATCATGTTACGCGCCGTCTGAAATGCACTGGGATCATGTTACGCGCCGTCTAAAGTCATGTGATTAGCGTATCCGCGTATTGGCGTTGCTGTGTGCACGGCTAACGGTTTTAGTGTAAACGTGAATCGTTTTAAGAACGTTAATCTGATGATCCACTGATTCGACGTAATGTAAACGTAGCCTCTGTTAGTCGTCGTCGTCAACTCTGTTATCATTAAACTGGGCAGTCGATGATGAGAGTTGACATTTTCCACCATTGTGTCTCAGCTCCACATGCTAACTTAAAACTAGCGACCACATGGCATGTATAAAAACAGAATTTTATAGATTTTAATCATTATATTATTGTTGTTGTTTTTTTTTTTTAAATGAGCGAGAGATTCACCCCAATATCGCAATAACAGATTTGATGAGTAATTAACCTACTATTGGTGTATCCTCAACATTTTGTTCAAATTAACCAGAAAAGGAACATGTAACATGCCTCCCTGCCTTTCTGACGTTTCGTGCCAGAGGAAGTGACCTCTCTCGGTGCAGGTGGTCATGCGTATTATTAAAAGTCTTTGTGGATATTGTGCAGTTTTATAACGGAGTTGATAAGAGCATTGGAACGGATGAAATGTCGCATAATACAGAAAATAGACTTTCTGTGCAATTGATTTTATAACGGTTAACAGAATAAGCCCCAAAAACCAGATTGTTAGACTGAATCACTTCATGTTTATTCAAGCTGAATGGATGAGTCAGTAGATGAAGACGGCCGGTAACGTGGGGGGAGGGGCGGGAGTCATTTAGTTAATATTTTATGGATAAACCGGGTTTAAAATGTATATCAAGCACCGCTATCGGTAAAAGTTCGTCATACTTTTGTTCAAAACTGATTCAGTAAAGATTTCTTTTGTGGAAAATAACAAAAGGTTGATCTCCGAGACGTGAAATGTACCCCGAATTCTAGAATGACCCACTCGCCTAACTTGGAGGGGCTGTATCCCAAATCCATTCATTAGAAGGTAATTCAATGTGTGTGTCTCTGAATTTGACGCACTGTCCTCCTCTCCTTCCCCCCATACTATAGCAACTCTTTTCATATTTGAGTCAGGAGAAATTTGAGGAGAACGGCTGGGGAGTTTACAAACCCATGGATGAATACAGACGTCAGGTAAGGAACAGAGCAACTCTGTCTATTTTCACGGTGATCTGGAAACAGCACTCGCACTGTTTTTGCTTTGTGGATACACCCCCAGCTGCTCAGTGTTTTTCCTCTCTGGTCTTAAAAACATTTTTGCATTAACCTAGATTGTGCAGATTTTACCCAGACGTGATTACTCAATTCATAGCCTGAAGGATTCTAAACAGTTATGGTCAGGGCTAGGAACAGGTCTTGTGATTTTTTTTATTCAGCAAATCCTCTCTTATCCTCTTTGCTAGCTAGCTATTTATTTATTTATTTATTTAGGAACGTGGGCTGATGAATTGGTTTGAATTGATTACAGTTTTTGCAGTTCTCTGCAGATTTGACAATACATTATGGTTGGCCTGTAATGCTCTTAGTAGCCGTCAGACTTGTCACAGTAAAGCTGCTGAAGGAGGTGCTATTTATTTATTTATTTATTTATTTATTGTTATTCTATTCCAGTGCAGTTTGGTCAAATTTATCAGGCCTCTCACGACTGGCTCCTGATATGGGATTAGTTATTGCTTTTTATGAATATGATGAGTTGGACAAGCATGGCTGCTCTCCAACCTGCAACTTTACCAGCATGTTTGAGAAATCCAGCCTCCGGTCTCTGTACGTTCACATTTTGACCAGTTAGCACTGACTCCAGAAACACTGCCAGTGTTGGTGCCCAGATTGCAATATCGTAGCATTGAGAAAAATATACTTGCTTAAAAAATGTTAATCTCTGTCTATGAATTGTACCACTTACAAGCACAATGTAAAAGGTGATTTCCTGTTCATTTTGTGAACTGTGATGATGATTCATGTTTGTGTTTTAAGCTGCAGATTGTTGCCAGATAATTTCTCGCCTGCCTCCTAACACCATGAGCTGAACATCTAACTTTCAGTCTTATTCCATCTGTAATTAATCCCTAAATAACCACTTTATTCCAGTATTGTATTTCTTTCTTCTCACGGTCTGAAACTTTGATGGTTCAATTCTATCGTAATTGTAGAGAGCTTTTAACAAATAGACACACTCAAAAATCAGAAATCCAGATGTACAGTGGTGCTTGAAAGTTTGTGAACCCTTTAGAATTTTCTATATTTCTGCATAAATATGACCTAAAACAACATTAGATTTTCACACAAGTCCTAAAAGTAGATAAAGAGAACCCAGTTAAAGAAACAAGACAAAAATATTATATTTGGTCATTTATGTATTGAGGAAAATGATCCAATATGACGTATCTGTGAGTGGCAAAAGTATGTGAACCTCTAGGATAAGCAATTAATTTGAAGGTGAAATTAGAGTCCGATGTTTTCAATCAATGGGATGACAATCAGGTGTGAGTGGGCACCCTGTTTTATTTAAAGAACAAGGATCTATCAAAGTCTGATCTTCACAACACATGTTTGTGGAAGTGTATCATGGCACGAACAAAGGAGATTTCTGAGGACCTCAGAAAAAGCGTTGTTGATGCTCATCAGGCTGGAAAAGGTTACAAAACCATCTCTAAAGAGTTTGGACTCCACCAATCCACAGTCAGACAGATTGTGTACAAATGGAGGAAATTCAAGACCATTGTTACCCTCCCCAGGAGTGGTCGACCAACAAAGATCACTCCAAGAGCAAGGCGTGTAATAGTCGGCGAGGTCACAAAGGACCCCAGGGTAACTTCTAAGCAACTGAAGGCCTCTCTCACATTGGCTAATGTTCATGAGTCCACCATCAGGAGAACACTGAACAGCAATGGTGTGCATGGCAGGGTTGCAAGGAGAAAGCCACTGCTCTCCAAAAAGAACATTGCTGCTCATCTGCAGTTTGCTAAAGATCATGTAGACAAGCCAGAAGGCTATTGGAAAAATGTTTTGTGGATGGATGAGACCAAAATGGAACTATTTGGTTTAAATGAGAAGCATTATGTTTGGAGAAAGGAAAACACTGCATTGCAGCATAAGAACCTTATCCCATCTGCAGCGCTCGAAACTAACGGTGTCCCGACGTCCCGGGGACCATAAAAAATGTCATCGGGACACAAAATTATCATATCTGGGACAATCCCGGGACAATGGAAAAAAATAGAGCTAGAAAAAAAGTTCTACATTAATATTATTTACAAAGCCGTAACAGATACGTAGACGTTCACCTAATTTGTCAATTTTAATTTTAAAACGTTAACAGCGAAAAATACATTAGTAGCTACACTTTCGATGCCCCTGCATCCGTAGGCTACAGAGCAGCGCATTCTGTTCTAGAATCTTCGGCTGGAATCCGCATTATATGGAGTTGGAATGGAATTGCTACCGCACACGCTGCGCCGACTCTTGCCAGAACAAAAATGCTTAAGTGGTTGAAGCGGACCGACCGCGGGGAAGAAACTGAAAGCCCAGACATAACGTCTCCGGGACCTTCAGGATCCAAAGTGTCATCGCCTGGTCTGCAGGCAACGCTAGCAACTGAATGAACTTAATGAACACTGTTAGACACGTTATAAAATACAACAGGAATGATGTGGATGATATTGATGGAAGATACCGTTCAACAGAATAAGTGAGTTTTCTTGGTGTCTTTCTAGTTCAGAAAGTTTAGTCAGTCAGCAGCACAACTCGGCTCGGACCTGCCACTATGCTGATGTTGCTAACATTTGCACCCACGTTTCGGCAGCGTAAGTTCATAAAATGGATAACGGAAAGTTCATAAAAATGGATAACGGTAATGGATAACGGAAAGTTCATAAAAATGGATAACGGTCTCATCTCATTATCTGTAGCCGCTTTATCCTGTTCTACAGGGTCGCAGGCAAGCTGGAGCCTATCCCAGCTGACTACGGGCGAAAGGCGGGGTACACCCTGGACAAGTCGCCAGGTCATCACAGGGCTATGGATAACGGTAATGGTGAAAATTATAAGTTGGCCTTATAAGTGCCAACAGATATTCAAGGTATAAGTAGATGAAATGAACATAAAAGGGGTCTTATTTTCAACTAAAGTGTACTGCAGATGTAGGGAGTTGAAACATTTTCTGAATGAGCTAGTTGGCCCCTTTAAATAAACGGGTATCTATTCATACAGTGAGATCGCCAAAGTTTAATAAACTGAAAATGCAATAACTGTAATTTTGAAGTAGATGATGTATAGGACATGTGTCGCTTGTGTCTTGTGACTTATTGTAAAAATGATATAAAGGGTTCAAAATCGCATAGTTACAAATATAATAGTAACTTCATATGATAATATTAACCACTGGTTATTTCAGAGAGGAAAAAAATGGGGACACTATTGCTTCCATTCGGGACAATACAACACAGAATTCTGGACCACTGGGGAGGACAAAGAAAAAAAGTTCATTTTGAGCCCTGCCCATCTGTGAAACATGGTGGTGGTAGTATCATGGTTTGGGCCTGTCTTGCTGCATCTGGGCCAGGATGGCTTGCCATCATTGATAGAACAATGAATTCTGAATTATACCAGCGAATTCTAAAGGAAAATGTCAGGACATCTGTCCATGAACTGAATCTCAAGAGAAGGTGGGCCATGCAGCAAGACAACGACCCTAAGCACACAAGTTGTTCTACCAAAGAATGGTTAAAGAAGAATAAAGTTAATGTTTTGGAATGGCCAAGTCAAAGTCCTGACCTTAATCCAATGGAAATGTTGTGGAAGGACCTGAAGCGAGCAGTTCATGTGAGGAAACCCACCAACATCCCAGAGTTGAAGCTGTTCTGTACGGAGGAATTTTAGCCCATTCCTCCAAGCCGGTGTGCAGGACTGATCAACAGTTACCGCAAACGTTTAGTTGCAGTTATTGCTGCACAAGGGGGTCACACCAGATACTGAAAGCAAAGGTTCACATACTTTTGCCACTCACAGATCTGTAATATTGGATCATTTTCCTCAATAAATAAATGACCAAGTATAATATTTTTGTCTCATTTGTTTAACTGGGTTCTCTTTATCTACTTTTAGGACTTGTGTGAAAATCTGGTGATGTTTTAGGTCATATTTATGCAGAAATATAGAAAATTCTAAAGGGTTCACAAACTTTCAAGCAGCACTGTAGATTTAGTCCCTGATGAGCAAACTGGAGTTGACAGTTGAAAGGAAAAATTCACTGAGGCGACATGAAGAAACCTTGAGAGGAACCAGACTCAAAGCGGGACCCAGTCTCTTCTGGTTGACCGGATAGCGCGATTTATAAATGATTACTCTTCCACAACTGTATACTAGGAAGTTGAATAGTGCGAAAGGTGTTGAAAGGATGTTCTGTGTGAGCGTATTGTAAATGAGGGTGTTGGGAGACTCTTGAGGATTACAGCAGTAGTTTCTTAGGTTTACAGAATCTGTTTGAGATTATCCATTAAGTTCAGCATCAACTGTTTATTGAATCAGTATTACAGAAAAATAAATTTTCATTAAGAAAAATACTATTTCGGTTTGAATGTAGGTACTCCACGATGGTGTCCTGTTTGTTTTGCAGTGTGTGGGAGAGCTTGTGGAGAAAGTACACTGCCTTGCACTCCTGATATTTGTTTGGAGCACTGTTAGCTTTGATTACAGCATGCATGCACCGTGGCATTGTTTCAGTAAACTTATGCAATGTCGCAACATTTCTTTTCAGTTCAAAGTTGTATTAATTTTTCACTGAGCTCTTGTCTTGA
This sequence comes from Neoarius graeffei, assembly GCF_027579695.1. Taxonomy (NCBI): domain Eukaryota; kingdom Metazoa; phylum Chordata; class Actinopteri; order Siluriformes; family Ariidae; genus Neoarius; species Neoarius graeffei. The sequence goes on along the minus strand of NC_083569.1, from coordinate 61,130,739 downwards.
CGATAGTCAAACCACTCTGTAAAGTCTTCTCCAGCACATCCCAAAGACACTTCAATGGGGTTAAGGTCGGGACTCTGTGGTGGCCAATTCATGTGTGAAAATGATCCTTCATGCTTCCTGAACCACTCTTTCACAGTCTGAGCCCTAAGTTTATGCCCGTGTCATCGGGGAAGAAAAAAATTCCATTGACATGATAATCTGGTCATTCAGGTCGTCCGCTGACTTCGTTTTATTGCCCCATAATGTCGTTGAGCCTCAACCTGACCAACTGAAGCAACCCCAGATCATAACGCTGCCTCCAGAGGCTTGTACAGTGGCCACTACGTGTGATGGACGCATCGCTTCATGCGCTTCCCTTCTTACCCTGACACGCCCATCACTCAGGAACAGGGTAAATCTGGACTTCTCAAACCACATGACCTTTTTCCATTGCTCCGGAGTCCAATCTTTATGCACCCTAGCAAACTGAAGCCTGATTAGCTTCACTAACAAGTGGTTTTCTTATTAAACACAGCTGTTTAGTCCCAATCCTATGAGTTCTCATCTCACTGGGAGTGTGGAAATGTTTTTAATTTCACTATTAAACATAGCCGTGAGTTTTAGTGTTGAGTTTTGTTTTTTAACAATTCAACTTCACTAAGCATTCAAGTGATCTCTGATCATGGTCAGTCAGGATCTTTTTCCAACCACGTTTCTTCGATGAAGTTGATGGTTCACCACGATCCTTCCATGTTTTAATAATGCGTTGGACAGTTCTTAACCCCGTTCCAGTAATTTCAGCAACTTCCTTAGTTGTTTTCTTTGCTTGATGCAGACCATTAATTTGACCTTTCTGAAATCCAGGAACATCTTTTCCATGACCGCAGGATACGTCTTCCGACGTGTTTGTTTAAGAAATGAGAAGCTACTCACTGCATCAGTTCAAGTTAAGAGAATTGTTGCCAGATGAAACACATTAATCACTGCAGTAATTATCCAATCAAAGGCTCTTATGTATTTGCTTATTTAAATCCAAATGGCGACTTTTTTTGCCTGGTAGTGTATTTTAGCAATCAGTGATAATAGTTCACAAATTGCATATTTGGCTACCATGAGCAGTGCTCAAGGGAAAAAAAATGGATGAAGAAATGTACACCATATACACAAACACACCAAAGTGGGTTTATAATAAATTTCCTCTGGTCCATGTGATCATATTGCTGCGTTGTATGACATTCTCCTCTGGTTTCTCTAGGGTCTGCCTAATGAGAGATGGAGGATTTCTTTCATCAACTCAAGCTACGATCTGTGTGACACTTATCCCACCATCCTGGTCGTCCCATTCCAAACCACGGATGAGGATTTGCGGCGAGTGGCCACATTCCGCTCTCGCTGTCGTATACCGGTGAGCTTAGATCTCAAGTCCTTACCACGTGGACCATCTGTAAGACCCCATAAAGCTCATTTCAGAGATGCATACTGTACGATGCATAGTGTATATGCAGCTTTTCCTTGTTTGTGCAGGTGCTATCATGGATCCACAGGGAGAAGCAGGCGGTGATAATGCGCTGTAGCCAGCCCCTGGTGGGAATGAGCGGCAAGCGCAATAAAGATGACGAGCGCTACCTCGATGTCATCCGGGAGAACAACAACACACCCAAACTCACCATCTATGACGCTAGACCTAACGTTAATGCTGTGGCCAACAAGGTGAGAGGTTTATAGAGGCTGTTTGACAAACTGGGGACGTATGTGGAACTGAACACATATTTCATATTTTCTGCGATGGCTAATTTGTAATAGTGCGAACTGGAATTTATACAGCACTTTGCGTTCAAGCAGTTGTAATTCACTGCAAATTGCTAATAAGGAAGAACAGCTGAGGTTAAACGAATATGGATTAAAATACTCAGATTTATAGAAAGTTCCTGATATGCAAGTTGTTACTTAACAGGATTAACAGCAGATCTTGAATAAATCCATAGTCAGAAAACGAACAGGAGAATAAATATTAATCTCTGTGACAAAGTAAGAACTTCTGGAGCTTTGGCGCTGAGATGTGATCATTCCATGCTCTGTCTTTCCTGCAAAGCGATTAACGCCGGACAATTTCTCTAACAATTGCTGCACGTCAAACCCATTCAGCATCTCTGTAGCACCTCGTATTGCTCTTACCTTTTTTTTTTATCCCCCGCTGGCCGAAAGGCCCGAAGGGGGATTATGTCGTGGCGACTTCCGTCCATCCGTCCCAGGAAGGGTGCTCACTTTCTGAAATCAACTCCTCTCTCAATTTTTGGCAGAATTTCATGAAACTTGGCAAATTGCATTGTGTTATGTCGGTAGTACGCATATTGTTATTTTGTTCAATTCGGTTACATTTTACCAGAGTTGCGGTCCTTGATTTAACAACCTTGTACTTTCACAATCTCGTGAAGGTGTGCTCGCCTTCTGACATCAACTCCTTTCACAATTTTTGGGTGAATTTCTCAAAGCTTGCCAAAAGGCCTTGTTATATGACGGTAATATGCATATTGCAATTTTTATTTCGTTTGTGAAAATTTTCCCAGAGTTTTGACCCTTGATTAAATAACTTGTACTTTTGACAATTTCATGAGGGTGTACGTTCTTCTGAAATCAACTCCTCTCAGTTTGTGGAGGAATTTCATCAAACTTGGCAAAAGGCTTTGTTATAGGACAGTTATACGCATACTGAAATTTTGTTTAATTTGGGCAGATTTGACCAGAGTTCTGCCCTTGATTATTAACAAATTTGTACTTTGGCAATTTCATCAAAGTGTGCTTGCTTTCTGAAATCAACTTCCCTCTGAATTTTTATCCCCCGCTGGCTGAAAGGTCCGAAGGGGGATTATGTCATGGCGTCTGTCTGTCTGTCTGTCTGTCTGTCTGTCTGTCCATCCTGGGAAGGGTACTCACCTTCTGAAATCAACTCCTCACAAAGTTTTTAGAGGAATTTCACGAAACTTGACAGGATTCTTTGTTATATGTCGGTAATACGCATATTGCAATTTCATTCAATTCAGTCACATTTTATCAGAGTTATGGCAGAGTTGCCAGCGGGGGATATTGTGCTCTCAGAGCACTCTTGTTCAGTGCAGGAAAACTGGTTTTTTTTTTTTTTTTAAAGTGAAATGCTTGTGGGTGGTGGTTTTTGTTTTTTTGTTTTTTTTTTTTAAACAGAAGCATTCCACTTTTTTTTTTTTTTTTTTTCCTCTGTAGTTAAAATCTCTCATCTCATTATCTGTAGCCGCTTTATCCTTCTACAGGGTTGCAGGCAAGCTGGAGCCTATCCCAGCTGACTACGGGTGAAAGGCGGGGTACACCCTGGACAAGTCGCCAGGTCATCACAGGGCTGACACATAGACACAGACAACCATTCACACTCACATTCACACCTACGGTCAATTTAGAGTCACCAGTTAACCTAACTTGCATGTCTTTGGACTGTGGGGGAAACCGGAGCACCCGGAGGAAACCCACGCGGACACGGGGAGAACATGCAAACTCCACACAGAAAGGCCCTCGCCGGCCCCGGGGCTCGAACCCGGACCTTCTTGCTGTGAGGCGACAGCGCTAACCACTACACCACCGTGCCGCCCCGTAGTTAAAATCAGTTCTGTAAATCACTAGATGAGGCTGGGTAGTTCTCTTAATTTAATGCCTCATAATGGTTAATAACAGACGAACATGGCAGATCACCAGGGTGTGATGGCACTTTTAACAGCCAAGATGGATTTGACTCTTGTATAAGTCATTAGGAAGTATTTATTGGAACGACATGAAATTTGATGATTTTTTCCCCCAGTTTTTTTGCCAGTATGTTTATTTTAATGCAATTCGTTTCCCATTTCTAAGTCCTTCTTAAATGAAAAACCAGATCAATTTTCAAATTGCGTGCTGTCATTACAGGCATATTTAAGCCTTATGTGCTAAATGCAGAGTTGTGCAGTAGCTGGAAGTGAGTGTATTTAATAAGTGAGCTCATTAGAGTAAGGAGTGTGACAGCATGTTTCTCCAACCGTTTAACATTAGCACACAGGAGACGGGTCCTGAGTACAATGTCTTGCAAAAGTATTCATCCCTCTTGGTGTTTTGTCCTGTTTTGTCACGTTGGAGTTAGTACCATTTTTTTGATTTACACAACATGCCTACCACTTTAAAGGTAAAAACTTATTTTTTTTTTTTGTGGCACAAACAATTAAGGTGAAAAAAACAGAAATCTGGAGTGTGCATAAGTATTCACCCTGTTTTGTATGAAACCCCTAAATAAGAGCTGGTCCAACCAATTCACTTCATAAGTCACATAATTAGCTGATTAAGATCCACCTGTGTCCAAAGTGTCACATGATCTGTCACATGATGTCATCTGTATAAATCAACCTGTTCTGGAAGGACCCTGACTCTGCAACACTACTAAGCAAGCAACATGAAACCCAAGGAGCTACCAAACAGGTCAGAGACTAAGGCTACGTTCACACTGCAGGCTGAAGTGACTCAAATCCGATCTTTTCGCCCATATGTGACCTGTGTCCGATCTTTTATTGACAATATGAACGACGCAGATCCGATTTTTTCAAATCCGACCCAGGCCGTTTGGATATGTGGTCCTAATTCCGATTCCTATCCGATCTTTTCATATGCGACTTCAGTCTGAACCGCCAGGTCGCATTCATCCGACTTGCACGTCATCAACAAGCCACAAACGTCACTATTCTGCGCTGAAGTAGGCGGTGGGTCTCTCAAAAAAAGTTACAACAACATGGCGCATAATCACGGACGCAGATAGAGGGTGGGACTCGTCCCACCCAGATTTAAATTCACCTCGTTCGGTCCCCCCCACTTATAGGGAGGAAAAAACGTCTATGCTGTCTTTCTTTGCATAAGGCAAACCTCACGGAAAAATCAAAAGACTAATTACCATTCGGTTTATTGAGGTGCACAGCAGTGTATACATAGTTGCAACAACTCACATAAAACAAAGACTGATATTCGGTTGGTTGAGCTGCGCAGACTGCACAGGTTGCGAGCTCGTGCTTGGTTGCTATGGTAACTCACAACAAGTTTGACAGGCATATCGGGGTTGGGGTTGGTTTGCTGGCAGCTTTGTCCCCCCCAGTTTTTTGTCCCCCCCCCAGTTCAAAAAACGTATCTGCGCCCCTGCGCATGACATCAATGCGAGGGACGCTTCGGGCTGTGAAGGTTCTGAATCTTCTCAATGGAAGGACGCAGAGGTTAGGGAGCTGATTTCCATTTGGGGGGATACAGCTATTCAAGCTAGATTAGATGAGTCATACCGCAACCAGGTGGTTTTACTTCCGTAAACACTGGCCATGTTCACTGCATGTGACGTTGTCGTATCCTGCAATGCGCATACGGAACACTTAGGTCGCTTTTCGTTCATACTGAGGATCACATACAAGTCGCATATATTTGTTAATGTGAACGACCTCACAAAAAAATCGGATTTCACAAAAAAATCGGAATTGAGCATTAAGCCTTGCAGTGTGAACGTAGCGAAAGTTGTGGAGAAGTATAAATCAGGATCGGGTTATAAAAAATATCCCAAACTTTGAATATCCCAGGGAGCACCATTAAATCCATTATAGCAAAATGGAAAGAATATGGCACCACTACAAACCTGACAAGAGAAGGCCGCCCATCAAAACTCACAGACCGGGCAAGGAGGGCGTTAATCAGAGATGCAACAAAGACACCAACAGTAATGCTGAGGGAGCTGCAAAGATCCACAGTGGAGATGGGAGTATCTGTCCATCGGATCACTTTAAGCCATACACTCCACAGAGTGGGGCTTTATGGAAGAGTGGGCAGGAAAAAAGCCATTGCTTCAGAAAACATGGTTGGAGTTTGCCCAACATCATGTGGCAGACTCCCCAAACACATGGAAGAAGATTCTCTGGTCAAATGAGACTAAAATTGATCTTTTTGGCCATCATGGGAAACGCCATGTGTGGCACAAACCCAACACCCTGAGAACACCATTCCTACAGTGAAGCATGGTGGTGGCAGCATGATGTTGTGGGGATGTTTTTCATTTGCAAGGACAGGAAAGCTGGTCAGGACTGAAGGAAAGATGGATGGACTAAATACAGCGCAATTCTGGAGTCGGCCAGAGGTTTGAGACTGGGGCGAAGGTTTACATTCCAGCAGGACATTGACTAAACCTACAGTACTGCTAAAGGTATGTTGGAGTGCTTTAAAGGGAAACATTTAAATGTCTTGGAATGGCCTAATCAAAGCCCAGACCTCAAGCCAATTGAGAATCTGTGGCATAACTTGAAGATCGCTGTACACCAACGCAACCCATCTAACTTGAAGGAGTTGGAGCAGTTTTGCTTTGAGGAACGGGCAAAAATCCCAGTGGCTAGATGTGCTAAGGTAATCGAGACATACCCCAAGAGACTTGCAGCTGTAAGGTCGCTCTACAAACATTGACTTTTTATAGGGGGGTGAATACCTATGCACACTCCAGATTTCTGGTTTTTCATCTTAATTATTGTTTGTCACAATAAAACAACAGTTTTCACCTTTAAAGTGGTAGGCATGTGTAAATCAAATGGTGCTAATCCCCGAAAAATCCATTTTAATTCCAGCTTGTAATGTGACAAAACAGGACAAACACCAAGCGGGATGAATACTTTTGCAAGACTGTATATCTAGTATTGGAGTATATCGAGTCAGAGAGGCTGCTGCAGCAGGTGTAGGGCGCTAGTGTGTTAGTGGGTCGTAATTCTGTTGTATAACCCGCCTGTGCAAAGATGTCACCTTATTCAGACACACGAATGGTTTTTTATTTATTTTTTTATTTTTTAAATCGTTGCACCACTTCATCTTGTTTCCTGGAATCTTATCTCTATCATGATGATTCCACTAAATCATCGTAATCCGCATTTGACCCATGAGAGCATGGATGATTTTGTAGTTTTACTCCTTCGACACATACTGTGTTCTGTTTTGTTCTCATTCCATTTGTAGGCGTGTTGGTTTTGTCTGCTTGATTCATTACTCGTCATGTCGACTGACGTAACAAATGAGGTAGAGTTGAGTAAACTGTGTGTGTGTGTGTGTGTGCAGGGCTCTACATTAACTTTTGAAACCACTTGTCCTGTCGGGCAAGTTGAAAGGAAATTTACTTGTCCGAAGAAATATTTGAGAAAACCCCCCACAAATAAACTATTTGTAACCAGGGCTTTGAACCAGAATTTTTTTCCTATTGGTTCGTTCCGAACAGAAACGGAATTTTAACGTTTCCAGTTTTGGGTTCCACCATTAAATAGACGTTCCCGAACCGGTTAGAACAAAAAAATTTCGTTCCCGGAACGGTTAATTACGTTCCCTGTCAGCTGTTTAACAAATGGCTATAAAATTATGCCTCTGTCTCATCCAGCTTAAGCCAAATGTAGGCTAATTCTATTACAACCTTCATTAAATAAGACAAGAAATAATTCAAAACAATTATTATTTCAAATGTTGGCGATTTGGATTCTCAGTATGTCTTCCCATCTACACAAACAGAAAAAGTGCCAAAAATGAAAGAGAATTCGTTTAGTGTGTTACCAAAGGCTAGTCAGGCCCTATAGAGGGCTACCGTATGATGTCACCGCGCCGCGAGATTTTGTTAGGCGCCATATTGGAAGACCAAGTACACATCTATGCAAGTACATACATACATACATAAAACAAACTACACCTGAAATGTAGCCAGGGCCGGTTCTGCCCTAATCTGGACCCGGGTGCAACATTGCGCAACACCCCCCCCCACCCCCCCCCCACCCCCCCAAAAAAAAAAAAAAAAACACCAGTCTAAATCAGGACAACCATCACATCACTATAACTATAAACATTTTAGATCAACTATTTTAACTAAATGGGCTATAATAAATAAGCCTGCAGGCAGCCACGGCGGGCTGCCTCAGAAAAGTAACCATTTGTCCTACCTTAAAACTCGTTTTGCATTTTCTGCCTCCTTTTTTGTATTTTCGACCCTCCGTTTATTTTCTTTCCTTTTCTGAAAACCCGATTTGTGTCCAGACATTTTGTTCTGCTACCAACGAACTAACTCATCAGGTCTCGTCTCTCGAGCCCGCGATGATTCCCGTGGGAAGGGCAACAACTGATACATTTTTACAAACAGCCAATAGGGAGGTTGCAACGTTCAGGCTCTTCTTTGCTCAGACACTCAATAATGCAATTACTCACTTGATCACATGGAGAAGTGATAGTAGTCCACCTTCCCGCTCTCTCCATTCAGTCAGCGAACGTCACACAGGAAGTGAACCCCAGCGGGTCATAGAAACTTGCGCAGGAGAAGAATGGCTTTTTTATTTGTAGGCTACGGAAACTTTGAGGAACGAAATAAAAACCGGTATTAACCGGTTACCATTATTTTTAATAAGCGTTTCTGTTCCGGAACATAAAAAATAATAAAGTTTCTGGTTTCGTTTCTGTTCCATGTGAAATAGAAAAAGTTCCCGGTTTTCGTTTTCGTTCCTTGAACCGGTTCAAAGCCCTGTTTGTAACCCAACAATCTTTATTGCATTTGCATCACACCGCTTGTGGCTTGTACTCTTGCCATGAGACACTAGAATGTCTCGCCTATATGAAGCTGTACCTTTAAACATGCTGCTCGAGACATCAGCATAAGTAGGATGCGATATGCACAGAGAACGTTGCATTCCATCTCCGGTGTCTTGGACCCATTCAAATTCATCCTTCCAAGAATTGAGAAATTTCCGCGCTCTCTTGCTTTCATAGTTCTGCTGTGATTGTTTCCTCTTCTTTTCAGCACCAGATGCCTCGGATTCACTAGACTTCTTTGTGAAGCCGAACTTCAGGAAGGACATTTTCTAAATGTCTAAATTTTTATAATGAACACCATCAACAACAATTCAAAGATTTGGAAATTACCACACACTCAACGTAAATATACAGTTGAATAATGATCCCGCCAACAGAAATGTCAACAAATCCACGTGTATGACACGATTAAAACCAATCATACACGACCATTTACTTTTCAGCTCAAATACACGGAGCGGCATTGGCCGGTTTCGCAAGTGGAATATCCAGTCACCCCAGGATTCCGCGGGCCTTTTTTGTGATTGTTGCGGGCTAAAATGTCTGATGTTGCGGGGGGGTTTCCAAAAAATTGCAAGGAAAGTTTTGGTGTTTTTTAGGTTTTTGTTGCGATTACATTGCGGGAGGAAGTGAAAGTTGCGAGGAATTGTTGCGATTTTCTCTTTTTGGGGATTTAAAATTGAGCGATATGTTAAATATTAAGTTATTACTGAAAAACTATTGATTAAAAAAAAAACAAAGACACTGAGAAATGGTCCTATAAACATCTTTACCAATATAAAAGATTACCAGGACTACAAAAATGCAGAAAAATAGGCTTTACTTATCCAAATGCACCTGTTGGTTCAAAAGTTAAAGTGCAGAGAACCTCACAGCACAACATGAAGTTACCTTAAAATATAATATAAATGCCTCAGTTTTCATGTAAGAAAAAAAACTATTAATACTAGTGCTGTGTGCAGGCAGTCTCTCCTGAAGACTAAATTAAACAATAATTATAAACTAATAAAATAAATGGCTCAGGCTTCATAGAAGAAAAAAACCATTTGAACAGAATCTCACCGTATGATGCTGAAGCTGCCTAAACAATGGAAAATAAAATACCATTTTGGCAAAAATGTTGCCATCCATTAATTTCTTGTATTAAGTTAAAAAAATAATGTAAAGTGCACACAGTCCTTCACTGTAAACATAACACACTTTCAGTAACAGAATTTAAGCCTATATAAACACTGACTCGCACATGCTGCTGCTTTTGAACGGAAACACGGAAGTAAGGCGGAAGGTAGTTTGTCGACGTCACCTCAAGACGACGCCAACGATTGGTCAAATTTGCAGGAAAGTTGCGGTGATTGGATATAATTGCACCCCCCGCTTTCATGCAGAATGCCGGGGTACTGCTTTTCGCAATCTTTTGCAGTTATTTTGGTCGGTAAGTATGAAACGTTTGACTCGCACATGCTGCTTTACACGGAAGTAAGGCGGAAGGTAGTTTGTCGACGTCACCTCAAGACGATGCCAACAATTGGTCAAATTTGCGGGAAAGTTGCGGTGATTGGATATAATTCCAGCACCGCCCTGAATTCGCGGGGATTGGTTGAATTTGCGTTGAAGTTGCAAATCGCAACATCGCGAAATCCTGGAGGGTCTGAATATTGCGCATGCGCACATCGCTCTTTCTGAATAGAAACATCTGGTGATTCATCAAAACAATATGTCGAGTGAGATGCTTCGGAAATCATGTGAATAAACTGATAAATTTGATATGTAACCCGAATATCGGCGTATTTTGGCACTTGTCCGATTGGACAAGTAACTGAGACGATGAACTTGTCCGACACAAAGTATCACTTTTAGTGGACAAGCGTTAATGTCGAGCCCTGGTGTGTGTGTGTGTGTGTGTGTGTGTGTGTGTGTGTGTGTGTGTGTGTGTATGGCTAAAGCACAAACTGCCTGAAATAAACCTGAAGTGGAGCACTAATATGGCACGGATAGATTTAATCTGCTGACTTAGCATTTTGAAAAGGTCTGCTCTGATTCATTCGTTAACTGACTCAGCCGTGTGGAGTCTTGGTGAGCATTGTGTCACCTCTCAACTAGGCAGTGTCCACTTCATGCTTTGACCTTTTGCTTGTGACCCCTAGGCCACAGGAGGGGGTTATGAGGGTGAAGATGCCTATCAGAACGCAGAACTAGTCTTCCTCGACATCCACAACATCCACGTGATGAGAGAATCGCTAAAGAAGCTGAAGGACATCGTTTACCCCAACGTGGAGGAGTCCCACTGGCTGTCCAGCCTGGAGTCCACTCACTGGCTGGAGCACATAAAGGTAAAGCCAGAATGACTTTTAATATTATTGCCACTGTTTGACAGTTTTGTTGGATAAACTGCACTGTAAATATAAATGGTTGAATTCTGGCAAACAACCAATATAGACAAAAAGATTAGGTTTCAGACAAAGTTGAGGGTTGGTTTTCCTCCCCTCTCTATAACATGGTACGTAATGTCATATATATCAGCAAAATTTGCCTCGGCTGTCTCCCTGTTAAGATCATACTGGTTACAGAGTCAGTTTATCACTGCAGTTGTAAATGCAGTCAGTTTGCCTTTAGATGCGTAAAACCTCGCTAGCTAAGTGTCCTTTTTTCACTCCGTGAACGTCACTTGATCAGGTTGTAGTATAGCTACCTGTCTGTGCTGTAGTGAAATCAATACAGGTAGGCATATCAGGTGAAAATTCAATCCAAATTGCTTGAAACTGCTCTTCTTGAATTCAGAATTAAATGCAGAACAACATACTTTTTACATAATTAAAATATGTTTATCCGTTCTTGAGATATTACCAATCAATGATTGAGAAAACGGCTTAATTTTTAGAAAACTGACATACCGTAAAATACCAAATAATAGCCGAGTTCCAATTAACCGCCGAGTTCCCTTTAACGGCCGGGTGTACGCGTGTGTTGTGACAAATAAAGGCCGGTTCCGAATACTCGCCGGGGTCTAAAAAAAAAAAAAAAAAGCGTCCGAACGTTCTATCTAGAATCTTGAGGCCCAGCACTTTTCTGGTTTTCTGGTGTTTAAACGATTTTGCATTGCATAGTTTTCTACCGAAACAATATGAATGAATGAATGAATGAAATTATTTCTATAATACTGTTTACAACATTTTGTTACGCAGGGGTGATAGCGTTCCGGCGCGCCGCGCGGGATTTCCGGCGCACCGTGGCTGGGGAAAAAAAAAAAAAAAAATCTAGTTCGCCCATTGTCCTGTGTCATTCTGAGATGCGCAGATAGACAGTAAAGGGAATTCGGAATTCCCTTTACTGTCTATCTGCGCATCTCAGAATGACACGTAACTTACACGTAACTTACGTGATAATAAACATGCCATTTCAATGTTATAATCTTGGTCTACCGTAATATTTCTTGAGGAATGCAACTCCGTAACTTTTGACAGATGTCTTAGCCAATTACGTTTGACATGGGTGTGTGGGATATCACTTACGTCATCGAATGAGGAATACCCCTTTGGGTATACCCAACGAAAGCCAGCGTGTGTGGTGACATTGAGGACTGCGGGTTTCCAAGGTTGGACTGCTGCTTCTGTTAAACGACCTAAATTGCCGAATGCATGCGTCAAAGCACACACCGAGTTTTATTAAAGACCTTATACCATTTCACTTGCCCTTACCCATTCGGATCTGGAAGACGCTTTACAAAAAAGGTGAGAGCGTTCTAACATGCATTTCAGTCTGCTCGCGGCCAATCTAATCCAAGGGGCCTTTTCAACAAGTAATCTGTCGTGCAAGTTGGGCAGAAGCACGCGTCAGGCAGGCAACATGTAGGCCTACAAGTCAGTAACCTATTCAACTAACTTTCATCCGAACTTTAAGTTTTCTACGGGGTCGAGCCACCGTACCAACTCACTCGGGGAATAGGCTCATATCGGCCAAATAGGGAGACGTCTTGGAGAGAAACGTGATGCAAGATGACAGTATGTAGCCACTGCAGGTCACTTATTTTTCAGCATAAGAAAAAACCCTTTGGTTTGACACTTCGCACCCTAATTATGTTGCTTCAACGTCGCGCCCTCCATGCAATTTCAGATTGACAGACATCGCGAAGCGCAAAGGGTGGAGGCTGCATGGGTGAGGGTGATAGCAAGTGACCATAACTTTGCAGAGTAATTAAATCACAGTGCTGCGCACAGACAATGGTGTAGTTTCTTGATTATTTTGTAAAGCATGCACTTAACTAGTCATTAACAGGAAAAGGTGTGTGATTTATCCTTTATCCACCCCGACTGTGCCATGCGAAGATGCATTCTGCGTCTTCAAAATTCCCCGAAGTCGGCACTGTGCTATCTGTAATCTAACTCTAAACAAACTGTAAGTTATACTGGTTAAAAGTAGGCCTATCTGAGAATGATTTTTTTCCCCGTTTTGAGGTAGATTTTGGGGAAGGTGTTTGTGAAGAAGGAATTAATTGCCTGTTCCAAATAGCCGCCTAGTCTCTAATACGCGCCGGGTCTCTTACGTGATTGAGACAAATAATCGCCCGGGCTATTATTTGGTATTTTACGGTAATATTACGTATTAGGTTCACATGGTTCAAAATGGGCCTCATTAACCAATGAGATCAAATGTTTTTTTTTTTTGTTTTGTTTGTTTGTTTGTTTTTTTGTCTTAACTCTTTTCCTCGATTCTTACATGGAAATTGGCAGGCACGTAGATGGTTGTATACTGAATACAAAGTTTGAAAAATGAGTAATAATTAGTATTAATTATGCTAATTGGATAAAATGTTAAATCAGTACACTGTCTTTCACCAGATGGCTTTATTTGTGCAATATAAAGCTTATCTTTACTCTCATTTATACATCACAAAGAAGGAGAAATCAATGTTGGTGATAAAATGTGCATAAATAAGCACTGAATGTCATTCACATCTACCATTTCTCTTATCTCATTATCTGTAGCTGCTTTATCCTGTTCTACAGGGTCGCAGGCAAGCTGGAGCCTATCCCAGCTGACTACGGGCGAGAGGCGGGGTACACCCTGGACAAGTCGCCAGGTCATCACAGGGCTGACACATAGACACAGACAACCATTCACACTCACATTCACACCTACGCTCAATTTAGAGTCACCAGTTAACCTAACCTGCATGTCTTTGGACTGTGGGGGAAACCGGAGCACCCTGAGGAAACCCACGCAGACACGGGGAGAACATGCAAACTCCACACAGAAAGGCCCTCGCCAGCCATGGGGCTCGAACCCGGACCTTCTTGCTGTGAGGCGACAGCGCTAACCACTACACCACCGTGCCGCCTCTACCGTTTCTCTAAAATAAATTGATAAAAGATTATTTCTAATGTCCTATTTGTGCTCTGTAAGCCTTTGTATTTCTAACTATGGCCTACTTGTGTTTATATGAAAGAATATAAATGATTATTTCGATTAATATTCACAGCTTTCAAGGTGAACCTCGAAAAAAAAAAAACTGCATGAGCCACATCCAATAACCAATTCCAATTAACTGAATTGAAATTGACACTTCCGGTTTTTTAAAATCTCATTCCAACCATGAAGATCTCAATATTTTTCATCAAAACAACTAGAGGTATATTCTAAAATAGTTATTTATTTACAGGAATCAGTGATTTTTGAAAAAATAAGTAGGTAAAGCTATGAAAACTCACTTCAAAGTCTCCTGTGAATCATAACATCAAAATTAGCTGATGGGAAATTTTGTTGAATCCTTCATCAGAAACAGTGAGAGTGAGAGAACATCCCTATAAAAGTGATCTGATCGATATTCATGAGTAATCCAGTCAGAAACTGATCAGAAGAGAGAGAGCCTGAGCGCTTTCCCGTGACTCAGAAAGCACCGGCAGTTTCATAACATTACGTGAGCAGTGTGTGCACTCTGTTGTACCGACTTCAACCTGCTGTTACTTTGGGAAGCAGTGGTGGGTTTCCCAAAAGCCTCTTAACACTACGAGCGTCTTAACTAGGAGAGAGTGTGTGTGTGTGAGTGTTCATTGTGCTGCTGCTTCAACCATTTAATAATGATCTTTGTGCTATGATGCTTTTGGGAAACTCTGCGTAGGTCTTAACGATAAATTTCTTTGGAAAGCAGAGATTATAATCTTTTTTTAATAATAGTATTGATCGAGGGCGGCACGGTGGTGTAGTGGTTAGCGCTGTTGCCTCACAGCAAGAAGGTCCGGGTTCGAGCCCCGTGGCCGGCAAGGGCCTTTCTGTGTGGAGTTTGCATGTTCTCCCCGTGTCCGCGTGGGTTTCCTCCGGGTGCTCCGGTTTCCCCCACAGTCCAAAGACATGCAGGTTAGGTTAACTGGTGGCTCTAAATTGAGCGTAGGTGTGAATGTGAGTGTGAATGGTTGTCTGTGTGTCAGCCCTGTGATGACCTGGCGACTTGTCCAGGGTGTACCCCGCCTTTCGCCCGTAGTCAGCTGGGATAGGCTCCAGCTTGCCTGCGACCCTGTAGAACAGGATAAAGTGGCTACAGATAATGAGATGAGTATTGATAGAAAATATTCAAGATTTAAGCCATGAAAACTAGGGATGTTAACCGATGACCGTTTGACCGGTGGTTGACCGAATCAACGTCAACCGGTTAATTTTTTTTTTGGTTGTCGGTGAAAAAAAAAAAAAAATCAATCGTTTTGAAGCTGCCGATTTTGGAGCGGAGAACCTGGAATTCTGTGTTGTAAACGCTTGGGGCATGCCATGCGGTGTAAGGACGACAGCTGACAAATCAGAAACACCCATTCAGTCATGTCCCGCCCCAGTTAAAGACAGCTGACAAATCAGAAACACCCATTCAGTCATGTCCCGCCCTCCCGCCCCAGTTAAAGACAGCTGACAAATCAGAAAACACCCATTCAGTCATGTCCCGCCCCAGTTGAACACAGCTGCCACTCGGCGAAAGAAAAAAAGTGTAGACACAGGCTTTTTAGCTTCCAAATTACTATTCTGTTTTTTTTTTTTTTTAATTATTATTAGAAGGCACATGGAGTTTAGTCCTGCCTTGGCCAGTGCATTCTGAAAGTATGTTTCGGTCTGTAGCCAACAATGCATGTTATTGTAGATTAGATCTCGCCACACAAACTAAAGGCGCAGATGCCGACTTTTTCACGGCTTTTTCATGGACTGTAACGGCATTTGCTTATGGAGTAATTTTAATATAGAATTTACTCTGATGAAATTATTCAGACACTCCAACGCCCCCCCCCCCCCCCAAAAAAAAAAAATCGGATCTGCACGAGCCGTGAAAAAGGCGTGCCGTTTGCATCCCTGTTTAAACTCATGGGTTAACTGACTTTAACCGGCTAATGAGGCTCGGTGGTCGGTCAAGATTTTTTTTTAGTTTTCGCCATCCCTAATGGAAACTCAGATGAGCATCTGCATGCACAATTTTTGCACCACAGCCAGCGAGCGTCTGATCATGCCTAATACGAGTCGAATCAGTTCAATCTGTAATCAGATACCAGCTATCAAACCATATGTGATTCTCCTGCAACAAAGCCAAAATGGAATTTTTAAATACAGTTTTCTCGCGCGTCACATTTTGGAGCAGGGCTGAGTGATATATCCAATTAATTCAAGTTTGTATCCCCCACTGGCCAAAAGGCCCAGAGGGAGATGATGTCATGGTGATTTGCGTCTGTCCCAGAAAGGGTATTCACCTTCTGAAATCAACTCCTCTCTCAATTTTTGGAGGAATTTGACGAAACTTGGCGAAAGGCATTGTTATATGTCGGTAATGCACACATTGTAATTTCGTTAAATTCGGTCACATTTTACCAGAGTTACAGCCCTTGATTAACAAAATTATACTTTGACAGTTTCATGAGAGTGTTTTCCCCTTCTGAAATCAACTCCCCTCTCAATTTTTGGAGGAATTTCCTGAAACTTGGCAGGATTCTTTATTTATATGTCAGTAATACGCATATTGCAGTTTTGTTCAATTCGGTCTCATTTGACCAGAGTTATGGCAGAGTTGCCAGCGGGGGATATTTGTGCTCTTGGAGCACTCTTGCTGTTTTTGAATGATGTGAAAAATACCAAAATCACGATTAGTGCTACCGCTGCTGTCTCTCAAACACCAGCAATTCTCTGGAGTTCCAACGGTAACGTAGGCTGTCGCCGTTTCCTTGGAGACGCCGGCCCGTCTGTGCTTTGCTGCTCAGCAACATGCTTGAGTAATAACCGCCACTGAAGACGTTTGTTATTGATGTTTGTATCAATCACATCATTTTACTAAAGAAAACTATTTTAGAATTGTTTTGTCTTGGTTTCCTGTAGAAAGAAAAACAATTGATTAAAATTATGACTCGTCCAAAACACGCAAGAAAATTT
The DNA here is from genome assembly GCF_027579695.1 of Neoarius graeffei. Lineage (NCBI taxonomy): Eukaryota > Metazoa > Chordata > Actinopteri > Siluriformes > Ariidae > Neoarius > Neoarius graeffei. The sequence continues at coordinate 61,113,759 of NC_083569.1, read as the reverse complement.
TAATATGGTAAATAAAATAGGGTTTCGTTATTTGCTAAATCCTGTTACGTTTGCTGCCGTCCCACCAGTTTTCATGTTCGTCAGACGGCCATTTATAGTGTTTTTAGAAATAATACTTTATTAAAGCTTAATAAAATGAAGTTTAGATCATTACATCATTTTAGATGCTGATTGAGATACAGCGGGGGAAATTAATATTCATCATGTCAGCTTAATGGTTTTATTGCTTTATTATGAACGTATTAGATGTAGTCAACATTTCATGTGAAGCGCTTCAGTGGAAATACATTGAATAGAAAAATAGTCGACATGCTGAACACTTATTTCCTCCACTGTATTTATAAAGAAAATGATTGCACTCGATGTAGAATTATTAAATAGAAGCGTTGAAGTCAGATCTGGTTACTAGAGAGCAAAAAAAAATCAAATACTTTCATTAGCTCGCCTGCGACGGAGTCAGCGAGGCGAGGTATTGTAATCAGTGGTGTGTGTGTGTGTGTGTGAGAGAACAATCTAGCGTCTAGACCGTTGCACCGATTGACTTCAAATTTTCAGGGTAGGTGGGCAATGGTCCGTAGATCACCTGATTTTTACATTTTGAGGGTAATCGGGTCAAGGTCAACCTTTCGATCAAAATAACATTTTTCCATTATAACTCAAAAACGGTTGCTGATAGACACATGTTTACTATTATGAGCATATAGGAACTCCCATATGGCCTTTCATTTGGCACCATGATCTTTAACCCAGTGTGACCTTGCCTTGAAAGGTCAAACTGAAGGTCATGGGTTTTCAAAGCGCCATAACTTTCAAATGGTTCATGATGGCCAGATATTTACCATTATCCACCTATAAGAAGTCCCATATGGGCTTTTATTTGGCACCATGATTTTTGACCTTGAGTGACCTTGAAAGGTCAAACTGAAGGTCATGGATTTTCAGAGGGCTGTAACTTGAAAACAGTTGATGGTAGACAGATATTTACCATTATCAACTTATAGGAAGTCCCATATGGGCTTTCATTTGGCACCATGATCTTTGACCTTGTATGACCTTGAAAGGTCAAACATGGGTCATGGGTTTTCAAAGGGCTATAACTTTTTAAAATGGTTCACGATAGCCAGATGCTTGCCATTATCAAGATATAAGAAGTCCCATATGGGCTTTCAGTTACCGGCATGACCTTGAATGACTTTTTGAAATGTCAAACTCAAGGTCATGGATTTTCATAGGACTATAACCTGACAGCGGGCGGCACGGTGGTGTAGTGGTTAGCGCTGTCGCCTCACAGCAAGAAGGTCCGGGTTCGAGCCCCGTGGCCGGCGAGGGCCTTTCTGTGTGGAGTTTGCATGTTCTCCCCGTGTCCGCGTGGGGTTCCTCCGGGTGCTCCGGTTTCCCCCACAGTCCAAAGACATGCAGGTTAGGTTAACTGGTGACTCTAAATTGACTGTAGGTGTGAATGTGAGTGTGAATGGTTGTCTGTGTCTATGTGTCAGCCCTGCGATAACCTGGCGACTTGTCCAGGGTGTACCCCGCCTCTCACCCATAGTCAGCTGGGATAGGCTCCAGCTCGCCTGTGACCCTGTAGGACAGAATAAGCGGCTACAGATAATGAATGGATGGGTGGATATAACCTGACAGCTGATGGTTGAGAAATATTACCATTATCAGCATATAGGGGTGTGAATGGTTGTCTGTCTCTGTGTCAGCCCTGTGATGACCTGGCAACTTGTCCAGGGTGTACCCCGCCTCTCGCCCGTAGTCAGCTGGGATAGGCTCCAGCTTGCCTGCGACCCTGTAGAACAGGATAAAGCGGCTACAGATAATGAGATGAGCTCAACATATAGGTATAAAATAAGTGCTTCCAGGCGAGGTTTGCTTTGGCTGGTAACCCTTGTTTTAAACCAGAAATGTCTTGGTATTTTTCTAGGAGGAAAAAAAAAAAAAATATATATATATATATATATATATATACACACACACACACACACACACACTACCGTTCAAAAGTTTGGGGTCACTTTGAAATGTCCTTATTTTTGAAAGAAAAGCACTGTTCTTTTCAATGAAGATCACTTTAAACTAATCAGAAATCCACTCTATACATTGCTAATGTGCTAAATGACTATTCTAGCTGCAAATGTCTGGTTTTTGGTGCAATATCTCCATAGGTGTATAGAGGCCCATTTCCAGCAACTCTCACTCCAGTGTTCTAATGGTACAATGTGTTTGCTCATTGCCTCAGAAGGCTAATGGAGGATTAGAAAACCCTTGTACAATCATGTTAGCACAGCTGAAAACAGTTGAGCTCTTTAGAGAAGCTATAAAACTGACCTTCCTTTGAGCAGATTGAGTTTCTGGAGCATCACATTTGTGGGGTCGATTAAATGCTCAAAATGGCCAGAAAAATGTCTTGACTATATTTTCTATTCATTTTACAACTTATGGTGGTAAATAAAAGTGTGACTTTTCATGGAAAACACAAAATTGTGGGGGCGTCGTGGCTCAGGTGGTTAAGGCGCCATACCATGAATGCGGGCGACCCGGGTTCGATTCCGGCCTGAGGTCATTTCCCGATCCCTTCCCGTCTCTCTCTCTCCCGCTCATTTCCTGTCTCTACACTGTCCTATCCAATAAAGGTGCAAAAAGCCCAAAAAAATATCTTTAAAAAAAAAAGAAAACACAAAATTGTCTGGGTGACCAAACTTTTGAACGGTAGTGTATTCATGGTGCGTTATGTCACTTGAAAAGAAAAACAAGCTTCATGGGTTTGGACCAATCCCATTCAATATGCAAATTAGATTAAAAGCAAACCGCTGCAGAGATTTAGTAGACACAGAGTGGTTAGTCGTAATGTTAATATTTGCCTGATCTTGCGTGATGTGTTCTTGTCCCGCTATAGCTGGTGCTGTCAGGAGCAATTCAGGTAGCAGATAAAGTGTGTTCGGGCAGCTCGGTGGTGGTGCACTGCAGTGACGGCTGGGACCGTACAGCTCAGCTCACCTCGCTCTCCATGCTGATGTTGGACTCTCACTACCGCACGCTCAGGGGCTTCCAGGTGCTGATCGAGAAGGAGTGGATCAGCTTTGGACACAAGTTCGCCTCGGTGTGTATGAAGTCTCATGTGAACTGTAGCTTGGAGTGCATTCTGTAAAACCACAAAGTTGTATTTTATTACTTGAGCTTTATAATAAAGTGTGTGGTTTTTGTGTAAATGCATGTGCAGAGAATTGGCCACGGAGACAAAAACCACGCAGACCAGGACAGGTCACCTATATTCTTACAGTTCATAGACTGTGTGTGGCAGATGACTAAACAGGTAAGCAGTACTGTGAGAAATGAACGTGTGCATTAACTTTTAGTTTGTTGTTATTAACTGCTGGCAAGTAAGCCAAACACTAATATGTTCCATCAGGAGGTGGATGTGAAATGAAATGTTATCTTGATCGTTGAAGCCACTTTTAATTTGCTTTACGTGACCTGATTAATAGAGCTGATCTGATGTAGGCTGCCTTTACTGTCAGTACTAAAGACTTTGAATAGCTAGCATTGCTTTACATTTGCATTTCAGTTCAGCAGCTGTTTTTATCCAAAGCACTGACTGTACAAAACCTAGACAGCGCGTTGTCTGTTAAACGAGCCCGTCAAGGATGGCGTAGCTCACTCCGGCCCCGTCTAGTCCAGAAGGAACGGTCTAAAGTGGGCCACCTTATGCAATAAATGTTGAAAGCTATATACACCTATATATAGAAGCTGTATACACCCTAGGAATACCTACCTATGGAGCACTTGCATGTGACGTCACAGCCGATCCAGATTGTGACAGACGCCATCTTGTCGGTCAAACGCCATATTTCCGCCTTCTACTTCTACCTTTTCTTCTGGAAAACCCTACCATATACAATTCTACTACAACAGCTGCGGCTACAAGCTCTCCCTACCTGTGCACGTTTTTTATGTTTTTTGTGTGTATTTTTGCGTGTTGTTCGTCTGTACCGGACTTCAATATCCACTACAACCGTATGGACTTGCTGGACATTGGTTTCCAGCAGAAAATGACGGTTTGTAGCGATTTCCATCGCATGCACAACATTCCAGACGACATAGTGAGACCAGCGGGGTCTCCATGGATTGTTATCGGAAGCAAAGCGAAGGAGGTGGCGCCGGGAGCGGAAGCAAAAGCGAGGCTGCAGGCAGAGCCGGCCTGTTGACTAAGCTCAGAAAACAGCTACTCAAATCTCCACTGCTAAGCCTCTATCTCTCCAACGCCAGATCCATGGTAAACAAGACGGACGATTTGGAATTACAGCTGGAATTACCTTATTCTATTCTATAATCGGCTGGTCAGTGCTATACTCAATACTTAAGTGACTTACCCATCCAATGAGGATTCTTGTTTACAAGATGCCACATCTGAGTCGCTGACAAATCCTGAATTTCTGTAAAGATAACTGTCCAGAGATTTATAAGCACGCAGTGCTTCACCACTGAACAGCGAGGGAAAGTTAATGAGGTAATTATACACGTCTGGGTATTCCACCTCTGGCAGTTCCATATCCACTGACATGGTCGTGAAAACTACGTCCGGTAAGCAATAAGGGTCACTAATCTGTAGGTCGTTTATTTTAGACATATATCTAGTTATCTGTTCATTAGAAAAATGAGCCGTGTAGTCTGTCGGTTGAAATTGATCCATTCTGTACACGAGTGCAGCAGTATTCAGCTGTGTTTTTTACCGACAAGATGGCGGCTGTGTACTTTCCGGTCACGTGACTGCAAGATCTCTATTAGACCAAGAAGAAGCGACTTTTTTTTTTTTCTTGAACTGCTCATTAATGCTTATCTCAGACATTGGCGTTTGAGCCTTGCGTATGTACGGCGTATTAGGATACGCGGCAATAAGAAAGGAACGTCACGGTATCGCCAGCTTACGTAGCTAATACTCTAGGATGCGTAACACGATCTCCTTGTACGCCAGGGTGTGGCTTATTTTTAAGTCCGCACTGAAAAATCCGTAGCACTTACGTAGCAGCTTTGATACATCACGTACGCCATAAAACCGAAAGCTACACAGCGGGAACGTTGCTCGAACACCTATTACGCCGTGTGAATGCTTTTTTTTTTTTTCTTTAGTTTGTTTTTCCAAGTACAAATACAAACACACAGGGTACTGATATGTGGTATATGTCTAAGGCACAACAGGAAAAAATAATTCAAAAAATTGAAATGCCTCAGGAAAATTATACCACACATTGTTGTATGAAAACGACGACTCACGGAACCCCCACTAGGGTGCATCAGTTGCCCTCACTTTCATAAAACCTGATGCGTTTTTGTTTGGGTGTTCCTTTTCACCAATAAAGACATCCTGTAAAATATTTTGACCATATTCAAAAGTCTAATGATGGCACCATGAGGTTCATTTTTTGCCAAAAAACGCTTGTTTTATGTTTTTGCGTAAGGTTTGAATCACAATGTTGGACTCCATTTATTGATTTCTTGTGACCCAGAGATCATGTTAAGAACCTTTGCATTTAATAGGGGCTAGCATGTGCATAGGCGGCAAGCTTAAAACCAGGGTTATAACATTGATAGATAATGCTAGTGACACCCTAAAATAAACCTCCAAATATTTTTAGACATTCTAGACATACTGTCTACAGTATCTAAGATATTTGGTATACTCTATAAGGTGCCATAATGTTTCATGAAAAGTGATCGAAATTTTGTCATAAAAGTCATAAAATGGCAGCTTTTTCCATAACTTTGAGCTCCTGGTGCCACCATTAAACTTTTGAATTTTGTCAAAAATATTTCACCCAGGCGGCACGGTGGTGTGGTGGTTAGCGCTGTTGCCTCACAGCAAGAAGGTCCGGGTTCGAGCCCCGTGGCCAGCGAGGGCCTTTCTGTGTGGAGTTTGCATGTTCTCCCCGTGTCCGCGTGGGTTTCCTCCGGGTGCTCCGGTTTCCCCCACAGTCCAAAGACATGCAGGTTAGGTTAACTGGTGACTCTAAATTGACCGTAGGTGTGAATGTGAGTGTGAATGGTTGTCTGTGTGTCAGCCCTGTGATGACCTGGCGACTTGTCCAGGGTGTACCCCGCCTTTCGCCCGTAGTCAGCTGGGATAGGCTCCAGCTTGCCTGCGACCCTGTAGAACAGGATAAAGCGGCTACAGATAATGAGATGAGATATTTCACCCATACCCCTTTTCCACCAAATCAGTTCCAGGGCTGGTTCGGGGCTGGTGCTGGTTCACAACTCGTTCAACTTGCGAGCCAGCTGAGAACCAGTTTGCTTTTCCATAGCTCACGGTGCTAAGGGGAGACACGTCAGTAACGTCGCTGTATAAGTCAGTTCCGTCGCTGCGGTTGCATAAACCTTGGCGCGAATATCGAAGCAAAAACAACACGGAAGAAGCAGCAGCAACAACAATAATAATAATGGATGACTTCGCGTTTGTACAGCTGCTGCTTCTCATTGCTTAAAAATGGCGATCTTTCGTGGTCTTGTTATTGTTGTTGGTCTTAACAACTCCGCCCCCCCTCCCCCCCCGACGTAAGCGGTTCTTTCCTCTGGCCCAGCAGAGAGTTGGTGCTAGCCTGGAACCGGTTTTTCTGGCCCCAGAGCCAGTTCTTTGTCAGTGGAAACAGAAAACCCGGTTCCAAACTAAGCACTGGCCCCGAATCAGCCCTGGAACTGCTTTGGTGGAAAAGGGGCACCAGTGTGTTTTCTTACCAAAAGGAACATAAAAACAAAAATGCATCATGATCGGAGGAACTTTTCATTTTTAGGGGGCAACTGATGCACCCTAACCCCCACCCACCCATACATATAGTGTGCATGACATATGTTGTGTCTGCGGACATTTACCATATATAAAAGAAAAGAGAAAAGGAAAAAAACAGAATTAAAATAATAATAATAATAATCAAAACAAACACACAGCCTGCATTCTGCAGAGAAATGTAGCTACAGTGGTTTGTCTGTTGTCTTAATTAAACAGTGTGTACCCAGCTCTAGTCTGTCACAGAGGGAAGGTTCAAATTGTCTATGTAATTAGAAAGACATCCCCATGTTTTATAGAACCTGCGGGTAGAGCCCTTGATGGTGTCTCTTATTTTTTCTATCTTCATAAAAGAAAGGATATCTTGAATGAGGGGGCATTTGAAGACTTCCACCTCAGCAGAATTAAACATCTTGCCACGAGTGTGATAAATGCAACAAAGTCAGCCTTATATGAAGAGAGGGGTACTGTAGGAGGGAGAACGCCAAACAAAGCAATAAAAGGAGAGGAAGAAATGGTCAGTTCCAAGACATCTGATAGGATATCAAAGACCTTGGGACCAGTATTCATATAGATTTGGACAAAACCAGAGTGTATGTGCCAAGGAGGCAGGTGATGAGTGACACCGCTCACATGTGGGGTCAACATCTGGGAAAAACTGGCTTAATTGGGCCTTAGTCCAATGAATACGGTGGACAATCGTGCACTGAATCAAACCATGTTTAGCACATATTGATGAGGAATGTACGCGGTGCAAGATTGAGTCCCATAGTTCGTCTGAGCTCTCATCCCCTCGGTCGTCCTCCCATCGAGTTTTAATTGAGTTGAGACTTGCTAGTCGTAAGGTATACATACTATTATAAATATAAGATGATATTCCTCTAATATTTGGGAGGGGCATAAAGAGGGAGTCAGTAGGGCTGGCAGGTGGTGCGTTAGGAAAATGGGGATGTAAGGTAGAGGTCTGCGTGGGACAGAATTTTCAGTCCCGCTCCCGCAAAGAATTATGATTTTCAGTCCCACTCCCGCCCGCGCCTGCCATATTTTGTCTCACTTCCGCCCGCAAATCCCGCATGATGCAGACGTTCGCGTTATTTCTCATGAAAGTTCTTGTCATTGGCTTGGGGAATTAAACATGCTGAGCTTTGCTGAGCTCTCCACTGACCGATCCTTCACCTAGCGCACGTAGCGACGGTGCGCGTTGCCAGGCAGCATGCACAGCTGAGGCTTTACAGAGATACCCATTGTGAGCTTCACTAGAGGAGCTCTGCTGTTCTGCCATGATCGGAGATCTCAAACACGGAAGAGCGGAAAGGAATCGGAAACGTACGCGAGATTAGACCACATCCGCAAATTTAGGCATCTTAAAATGTTTTTATTAATGCCAAATAAAATATCCAGCACAAATTATATATGATGGACACAAATTAATAATTTATAAATTTTATTTTAAACACGTTTTTAGTTAGCGTGACTGCAGCTTATCACCTCTCCCGCCCGCGCCCGCATTGTGCACTCCCCCTCCTGCCCGCGCCCGCAATGAGCTTTCAAAATTTGTCCCGCACTGCTTTGCGTCGGGTCCCGCGGGACTCCCGCGGGAGTGCAGGGCTCTAATGTAAGGATATAACAAGGCTACGTATCTATAGGTGTCTAAAGAACTGTGGTTTGGTCAAAGAATATTTCTCAGGCAGTTGTTGGAATGATGCAAATAAGCCATCTATATAAGTCATTAATTGTCCTGATACCCAACTTGGACCATACCGACCATGCTCCGTCAATCAGGGAGGGTGGAAAAACAGGGTTTGTAGTAAGAGGAGAAAGGGTGGAAAGAGTTTTTAGGTTGAAATGTTTTCTAAACTGGTTCCATGTGCTCAATGATGTTTTAACACACACATTTTTAGTATATGGGGACAGAGGGAATCCAAGAGGGGAGTACATTAAGGCCTTCAAAGATGTGGGTTTACAGGACAAGACTTCCATCTGCAACCATGTAAGGGGTGGACTGAGTGTGTCTGAATGCAGCCAGTCATGTAAGGCTCTGATATTGGCTGCCCAATAATAATATTGAGAATTTGGTAATGCCATGCCCCCAAGCTTTTTGGGCCTTTTGGAGAAATGATTTGCGAATTCTAGGTGTCTTCCTATTCCAGATGAACTCTGTGACCAGACTCTCAATCTTGCGAAAAAAAAAAAGTTTGTGGAAGGAAAATGGAGATACTCTGAAAAAGGTAGGAGAATTTAGGAAGGGTGTTCATTTTGACAGAATTAATTCTTGCTGGCAGTGATGGGGGCAGTAAAGACCACCGTTCAAAGCCTTTCTGTACGCTGGACAGCAGGCTGGCAATATTAAATTTGTATAAATCATGGAACTTGTCTGTGATCTGTAGTGGTGCGCGGTATTATCGGTATACCGATATATTGCGGTACAGCTTGAAAAAGATGCGTATCGCGGTACAATTTTGGCATGTCAGGTTCACTCGGGAATCTTCGTAAGTTTCCTTAAATAGTTCGTCTAATCATGGAAATGTTGAAAATATTTGATGAACTGCTTTCGTTTTTTTATTTCAATGTATAAATCGCGAATAATATAATAATTCACTAGCGTATTTGTTTTTGAGACGATAAATAAATAGAAGGTTCCAGAATCCCGTGCTCGAATGCGAAAAATAGTTGCTTGGTCACGCTTTCAAAATGGCGGCCTCCGTCGGCGCCGATGACTACAAGTTCAACATTGTGAAAAATCCTAAGGGAAAGGCTGCTGTTTGGCAGCACTTCGGCTTAATTATTCGGAAGGGTGAAAGCAGGAGCAAAGAAAATGTTGCTGGGTGCAAAATTTGTAAAGCTATAGTTAAGCGTAGTGGGGGAACAACTAATCTAACAACACATTTGAGACGCCATCATCCGAGTGTTTCGTCGTGCAGCGCTGGGAATAGCAAAACCCCCATGGAATTGCAACAGACCAGCACTCTACATATTTCACATTCTGCGCCAAAACAACAAACTATAACTAATGCATTTCCTAGTACCAAGGAATACCAGAGTGCATCTGAAAAAGCGCAACGAATCACTTCTAAAATTGCAAGATTCATCGTGAAAGACATGAGGCCATACAGCAGGGGTGGGCAATTATTTTTTCCATGGGGCCACATGAGAAACAGAAAATTTTGTGGCGGGCCGGATCAAAAGGCTGAACTAAATTCTGCATAATATTAATTGTATTTCTTTATATAAAGCAGTAAATAACATTGTTTTTACAAACTGCTAAGACTGGTAAGAGCATGGAAAAAACGAGATTGCCTTACAAAAAATGTCATTTATTCAATCAAATTCCCCAAAACAATGGTTAACAAAATATGAATGTTTGTACCTTTTTTTTTTTTCAGTCACATTCACCGCAAAACACAATAAATACATCACAATATTGTCTTTCTACTCCAAATATCAAGCAAGATACATCATATTATAATAATGATGCCCACATTTGTAGTCTAATCACCTCATTTGGTGCTTTTCGGATCTGCTCTCCACAAACTAAACACACGGCTTTATCTCTGACTTCAGTAAATAAATACTTAGCAGTCCGTGTTTTGTTGAAAGCCCTGCATTCGGCATCTACTTTTCTTCTTTTTGTGGACATTTTGGGGGCGAAAGTCTTCTTGTGACCTGCTCGCAACAACGTCGATTCGGTGTAGGGATCAGATCTACAGATCGGCTCGGGCTCTGGCGCCTGCTGGTGACGTCACACTATGTGATTGGCTGGACCGTTTGAAGGATGACGTACAAGTTTGTGGTTGGTCTGGACAAATTACGGAAGTAGTTATCGCGGGATTAGGTTTCGTGGGATTTCATGTCATGTTCATGTCGCGCGCATTGCGTTTTTGTTGAACACAACTTCAAAATAAAAGCAATGCACATTCAGTCCATGCATGAGGTAAAATTAGAAAATACGTTCATTTTGTAATTTCTAATTAACCTTACGCGGGCCGGTCAGAATGAACCAAAGGGCCGGATGCGGCCCGCGGGCCGTAAAATGCCCAGGTCTGCCATACAGCATGGTGGAATCCAAGGAGTTCAGGGAAATGCTGGCTGAATGTGAGCCCCGGTATCAAGTGCCATTTAGAAAAACTTTTCTCAGAGGTCGTCGTTCCCAAAATGTATTCCCAAGTTTATGAAGAAGTTAAAAGCAGCTTACAACATGCTGAATTGGTAAGGAATTTGTTTTACTGCAAGCACAATCTGTTAATCACAGTAACACGTATGCATAAATTTACTTATTTTATCTGATTCTGATTTATTTTCTTGAATTAATTTGACCGTCAATACGTAACTGGAATAAAACTTAAAACAAGTTGTTTTTTAAACAGCACAACATTGCATTTCATTATGTGGTAGAATATATCAATCATAATAAAATCAGTAACTTAAGTATGCTGAAGCCCAGTGTGAAGTTGACTTTATCTGGGGTAGGACATTATTGATTAGACCAGGGGTCACCAAACTTTTTTCTCTGGGGGCCAAATTGTCGTTCCTGACTGTGATGGGGGGCCGGGGTCGGGTCAGCTATATAACACAGAATTGTATGACCCAGACAAATATGACCACCAGCAGGCCTCATTGTGTAGTAGAGATTACTAGCCTGGCACAGCCATCCCCACTACTATATCCACACTACTATATCCCCACTACTATACCCACACTACTATATCCCCACTACTATACCCACACTACTATATCCCCACTACTATACCCACACTGCTATATCCCCACTACTATACCCACACTGCTATATCCCCACTACTATACCCACACTGCTATATCCCCACTACTATACCCACACTACTATACCCACACTACTATACCCACACTTGATTCCTGGCACATATTTGTTTATCTTTACTAGTGGTTTGCAAAAGTAGTAATCGAGTCTTCACACTTGGTTTTAATTTGAAATACCACTGATATTCCATTTATTTATTTTCTAATAAAAATAACATCAAAGCTGTCAAGGTAAGAAACATCTGCCTAGTTGAGGTGATTGACACTGGCAAAGGTGAGTGGAAAATTATAAATTGTAGGTAGGCCTGTTGATATTATTAATAATATTAATAATTGTGTGCAGCACTTAATAAAGGTCAAATAAATAGGCCTAGAAAATAAATACATTTAAAAAAAAAAAAACAGTGAAATTATAATATGAGCAATAGATCAACTAGCCAGCTCTTATGCCTATCCATTTGAGCATGTTCAATAAACATTTTTTAGGTCAAGGTGAAAATGAAATGAGCAGTAGGCCAATTACAGGTCAAAACTAAAGCATCATACAGAATAATGGGAATCAAAATCAGTAGTATATGTAGGTGAGCTGGATTTGTACTTGTTGATTTGTACTTCTTGTCGGGACACACCTCCTCGGCCACAGCAAGCATGCACACTTTAACAAAGTCCCCATCAGTAAATGGCTTTCCATGGGTAGCTAGTAGGTGAGCTACCTTATAGCCAGCTCGGACAGCAGCCTGGTTGATCTGGGTTTGGCGAAGGAATACATTCTGTTGTGCAGCCAGTCCGCATTTCATCCTCCGAATCCTGTCTTCTCTTGTTTGCCCTCGCGAACTAGCATACTCTTTGTGGCGGGTTTCGTAGTGACGACGCAGATTATATTCTTTGAAAACCGGCACACTTTCTTTACATACAAGGCAAACTGCACGGTCCTTACACTGAACAAACAAATAATCGGTGGTCCACTGTTCTTTAAAAACTCTGCACTCTCTGTCAGCTTTTCGCTTACCGCTAGCCATTTTGCTGTCCTGAACACTGACAGTTCTCTGCGTGTGCGCTGCCTGTCACTGCTTGATCGCGAGCATATGACGAAAATTCGGAAAAGATGAATAGTTCATTTTATAACTAAATATCAATTTTAATTGATAAAATCAACAAAATACAAGATGCAGACATGTTATTATTTGCCAAAAAGCAATTTTAAAAAATAGGCCATGACCACTTTTGGGGATTGCCTCATAGGGCCGGTTCAAGTGGTGGGGGGTTGAGGGGCCGGTCAAAAAGGGGTGGCGGGCCGGAGTCGGCCCGCGGGCCGTAGTTTGATGACCCCTGGATTAGACAATCTTATATCTGGCTGGCAGTGACAGCCTTTTACTCGTGTTTTTCCATTCTTTACAAAAAGCTGCCAGATGTGTTGTAATATTTTTTTTTTTTTCCTCTATGCTCAAACATTAGTGTTTGTCTAACATTTATTTTTTATTCTTCAAATTTGTGTAGATTGACTACATTGTAACTTCTTTTACCCACAGGCTATTTAGCAAACTACTAGTACATGTAACTAGTTAAATAGTTAAATCACATTTGTTTAATAATCACATTTGTTTCCTTACATAATTGTTTTGCTTAAAGAAAATAAATGGCATTCTTGCACTAAAATATCATGATGCGTATCACAGTAGGCTGATCATGTATCACGATACAAAAATTCTCGTGATACCCGTCCCTAGTGATCTGTGCTCCTAGGTAGGTAAATCTGTGGTTTGCTATCTTAAATGGGAAAGGATGGGTAGGGTATGCTCTAGCTGCAGCATTCAGTGGGAACAACTCACTTTTGCTCAAGTTTAATTTGTAGCCTGATATAGAACCAAATGTTGCAAGAGATTGCAGTGCTGCAGGTATAGATGCGGACAGGTTTGATATATAGTCAAGTCAACTTTATTGTCAAATATGCTATACATGGGGCGGCACGGTGGTGTAGTGGTTAGCGCTGTCGCCTCACAGCAAGAAGGTCCGGGTTCGAGCCCCGTGGCCGGCGAGGGCCTTTCTGTGCGGAGTTTGTATGTTCTCCCCGTGTCTGCGTGGGTTTCCTCCGGGTGCTCCGGTTTCCCCCACAGTCCAAAGACATGCAGGTTAGGTTAACTGGTGACTCTAAATTGACCGTAGGTGTGAATGTGAGTGTGAATGGTTGTCTGTGTCTATGTGTCAGCCCTGTGATGACCTGGCGACTTGTCCAGGGTGTACCCCGCCTTTCGCCCGTAGTCAGCTGGGATAGGCTCCAGCTTGCCTGCGACCCTGTAGAACAGGATAAAGTGGCTAGAGATGATGAGATGAGATGCTATATATGCTCAACATACAGTACAGATGAAATTTCAGTCCTCTCTGACCCACGATGCAAACAGGCAATGCAATAAATAAAAATAGAATAACTGAAATAAACAGTATAAACACTCTAGATAAGAAATAGACATAGACTAAACACTCACAGGGGTGTGTGTGTGTGTATATATTCCAAAAAAGTTGGGACGCAGTATAAATAAAAACAGAATGAGATGAGTTGCAAATCCTGGAAACCCTATATTTTATTGAAAATAGTACGAAGACAACACATCAAATGTTGAAACTGAGAAATGTTATTGTTTTTTGAAAAATATAAGCTCATTTTGAATTTGATGCCAGCAACACATTTCAGAAAAGTTGGGACACGGGTGTGTTTACCACTGTGTTGCATCATCTCTACTTTTAACAACAATCTGTAAACGTTTGGGAACTGAGGAGACAAATTGCTGTAGTTTTGAAAGAGAAATGTTGTCCCATTCTTGCCTGATATACAATTTCAGTTGCTCAACAGTTTGGGGTCTCATTTGTCATTTTTTGCGCTTCATAACGTGCCAAATGTTCTAAATGGGAGACAGGTCTGGACTGCAGTAGGCCAGTTTAGCACCCGGACTCTTTCGCTATGGAGCCATGCAGTTGTAATGCATACAAAAAGCGGTTTGGCATTGTCTTGCTGAAAGAAGGAAGGCCTTCCCTGAAAACGATTTTGTCTGAATGGCAGCATGTTGCTCTGAAACGTGTATATATCATTCAGCATTCATGATGCCTTCCCAGGTGTACAAGCTACCCATGTCATGTGCACTAATGCCCCCTCATACCATCACAGATGCTGGATTTTGAACTGTGCACTGATAACAAGCCAGATGGTCCCTCTCCTCTTTAGCCTGGAGGATGTGATGTCCATGATTTCTAAAAAGAATTTCTGCTTTTGATTCATCAGACCTCGGGACAATTTTCCACTTTACCTCAGTCCATCGTAAAAGAGCTCGGGCCCAGAGAAGGCGGCGGTGTTTCTGGATATTGTTTATATTTGGTTTTAACTTGCATTTGTGGATGCAGTAATGAACCGTTTTCACAGACGATGGTTTTCTGAAGTGTTCCTGAGCCCATACAGTGATTTCCACTACAGACACGTGTCCACTTTTAATGCAGTGTCTCCTGAGGGCCTGAAGATCACAGGCATTAAATGTCAGTTTTCAGCCTTGTCTCTTGCATACAGAGATTTCTCCAGATTCTCTGAATCCTTTAATGATATTATGGACCATAGATGATGTGATCCCCAAATTCTTTGCAGTTTTACATTGAGGAACGTTATTCTTAAATTGTTGCACTGTTTGCCCATGCAGTCCTTCACAGAGTGGTGAACCCCTCCCCGTCTTTACTTCTGAGAGACTCCGCCTCTCTGGGATGCTCTTTTTATACTCAATCATCTTACTGACCTGTTGCCAATTAATCAAATTAGCTTTTTTTTTTTTTTAGCATTACACCACTTTTTCAGTCTTTTGTTGCCCCTGTCCCAGCTTTTCTGAAACATGTTGCTGACATCAAATTCAAAATGAGCATATGTTTTTCAAAAAACAATCAAATTTCTCAGTTTCAACATTTAATATGTTGTCTTTGTACCATTTTCAATGAAATATAGGGTTTCCATGACTGCAAATCTTCACATTCTGTTTTTCTTCATGTTTTACACAGTGTCCCAACTCTTCTGGAATTGGGGTTGTGTACACACACACACACACACACACACATATATACATACATACATACATATATATATAATGAGCAAAAGGACATAAAATAAACAGTCAAGGGCATTTGAGGTATAGCAGGTAAACATGAAATAAGCAGTATAAACAATAAACTAATAGCTGTGAAGGTGAGGTAGTGCGAAATAGTGCAAATGAGCAAGGTAAAGTGAAATGTGCAGACCCTGAGTTCAGTGTGCGAATGAATGTTGAGAGCGTGTGTGTGTGTGTGTTGGGGGGGTGGGGAAACTGTGAGGGTGACATGATGTCAGATGCTGAAGGGGGGGCAGGGGGGTGTACGGGCAGAATCTGTGGCAGGGGGCAGAGGGGGGAGGAGGGGCAGAACAGGGAGGGAGTTGAGCCTCCTGACCACCTGGTGAAAGAAACTGTCCTTGAGCCTGCTGGTTTTGGCCCGGAGACTCCGCAGTCTCCTCCCTGATGGCAGCAGGCTGAAGAGGCTGTGAGATGGGTGGGTGGGTGGGGTCACCTGCAATCCTGATGGCTTTGCTGGTGAGGCGGGAGTTATAGATATCCATAAGAGAAGGGAGAGAGACACCAATGATCCTCTCAGCTGCTCTCACGATGTGCTGCAGAGTCTTGCAGCAGGACACGGTGCAAAAGAGTAAAAGATCGTCCGCATAAAGCAACACCTTATGTTCTATACCTGATCTAAATACGCCTGTAATTTCCTGATTGGATCTAAGGAGAACAGCCAGTGGTTTAATTGCTATAGCAAATAGAAGAGGGCTCAATGGGCATCCTTGTCTAGTGGAGCGGTGTAAGCAGAAATATTCAGAAAAGTTATTAGTCCTGACTGAGGCCTTTGGGGCAGAGTATAATAGTTGAGCCCATGTGATAAATTTATGTCCAAGGCCAAATTTCTGCCTTGTGTAAAAGAGGTATGCCCATTCCACCCGGTCAAATGCTTTCTCCGCATCAAGGGAGATCAAGGCTTCAGGGGTATTAGATGAGGGTTGGTTATAGATTA
Organism: Neoarius graeffei; assembly: GCF_027579695.1. Taxonomy (NCBI): domain Eukaryota; kingdom Metazoa; phylum Chordata; class Actinopteri; order Siluriformes; family Ariidae; genus Neoarius; species Neoarius graeffei. Next base: position 61,097,129 of record NC_083569.1, on the reverse strand, counting down.
TATTATAAAGACATCTTGGATTGTAGAATGGATGCCTATTTCTAATAAATCTTGTCTGATCTGGGGATATGATGGTTGGCAGTATAGGGTCTAAGCGAAGTGCTAATAATTTAGAAAGTAACTTTAAATCCACATTCAACAAACTAATAGGCCGATAAGAAGTACAGTCCAAAGGGTCGTTGTTCTTTTTAAGAATCAAAGATATGGTGGCTTGAGTGAGAGCTGATGGAAGGGTATGCTTTGTATATGATTCATTATACATATCGACGAGTAGGGGGGCCAATAGTGGAAAAAATCTCATCTCGTCTCATTATCTGTAGCCGCTTTATCCTTCTACAGGGTCGCAGGCAAGCTGGAGCCTATCCCAGCTGACTACAGGCGAAAGGCGGGGTACACCCTGGACAAGTCGCCAGGTCATCACAGGGCTGACACATAGACACAGACAACCATTCACACTCACATTCACACCTACGGTCAATTTAGAGTCACCAGTTAACCTAACCTGCATGTCTTTGGACTGTGGGGGAAACCGGAGCACCCGGAGGAAACCCACACGGACACGGCGAGAACATGCAAACTCCGCACAGAAAGGCCCTCGCCGGCCACGGGGCTCGAACCCGGACCTTCTTGCTGTGAGGCGACAGCGCTAACCACTACACCACTGTGCCGCCCAGTGGAAAAAATGTTCTGCAAAACTCTATGGGGTAGCCATCAGGTCCTGGACACTTTCCACACTGCATTGAGGCCATAGCAGCCCCAAGTTCTTCTACAGACAGAGGCTGATCCAATCTGCTCGCAGCCTCCTCATCCACCTTTGGGATGTCCAATGAATGAAAAAAAAAAAAGATCAAAGGCGGTAGAATCGGGAGGGTGTTCAGACGCATATAACGAGCTGTAGTAGTCCTTAAAGTGATCATTAATTTGTTTTGGATCTGTTGTCATGCCTAGAGGGGTCCTAATTTGAAGAATCTGGTGAGAGGAGGATTCCTGTTTGAGTTGGTGTGCAAGCAGGCGGCCTGCCTTATCCCCCTGTTCATAATAATTGTATCTAGATTGAAGTAACAGTTCTTCCTCTTTCTGCGTAGAACAAATATTAAAGTTTGCTTGAAGGGCAAGGCGTTCTTTTTATATAGATCAGGGGAGGGGTTGGCTGCATGCATTATGTCAAGCTGACCAATTTTCTGCATCAGCCTAGACAATTCGGCCTCCCTTGTCTTCCTTTCAAACAGTGTATGAGATAATGCTCCCTCTGAGATACGCTTTCAATGCCTCCCATAGAGTTGATGCAGATATATCAGGAGTTTTATTAATCTCTATAAAGGTGTTGATCTGATTGGAGATGGATTGGACAAAGTCATCACTAGATAGCAGGCGCATGTTGAAGCGCCAAGGTAGGCGCGTTGAATCGAGTCCATCAGAACCTCTTGTCAAAGAGATCGGCGCATGGTCGGATATTACTATGGGATTATATGTTGCAGACTGAACAGAAGGTAATAAATTGTTACTTATTAAATAATCAATACGTGTGAATGTTTGATGGACATTAGAGGGGAAAAAAAAAAGTGGTGTTTACTGTTCTGATGTAGAAAACGCCATGGATCAGACATGTTAAATTCCTCCATGAAGGATTGAATTGTTTTTGCAGATTTGGATGGAGTGTGCGCTCTGGTTGATGATCGATCAAGGGTTGGGTTAATCCAGCAATTAAAGTCTCCTCCAAGTATGAGAGAATGTGTTGCAATATCTGCGAGCTTGGAGAAAAAAGTTCTAAAAAAAAAAAAAGATAGTCGTCCCAATTAGGTGCATAAATATTTGCAAGAATGAGGGGAATACTATGAATTTTCCCAGTAACAATATATCTCCCATTTGGATCTGCTAGGACATTGGAGCAAATGAAGGGGACTGATTTATGTATGAGGATAGCTGTACCCCTGGCCTTGGCCTGAAATGTCGAGTGATATATTTTACCTATTCAGTTCTTTCTCAACCTAGCGTGATCCACCACTTTTTTAGATGTGTCTCTTGCACAAAAAAAAAAATTGTGTGCTCTTAATTTACGAAGATGACTCAAGACTGTACGTTTAACTGGTGCAGTTAGTCCTCTGCAATTCCAGCTGACAAAATTCAAGTCATTCCTATGAGACTGTGGCATGAGTCACTGTTTGATTACAGGATTTGAAAAACTGAGTCACGTTAAGTACTGTGAATCGCAACCATGGAAGAGAAACTATTTGGGCAGGCATAATGATCGACAAATACATCTCATCTCATCTCATCATCTCTAGCCGCTTTATCCTTCTACAGGGTCGCAGGCAAGCTGGAGCCTATCCCAGCTGACTATGGGCGAAAGGCGGGGTACACCCTGGACAAGTCGCCAGGTCATCACAGGGCTGACACATAGACACAGACAACCATTCACACTCACATTCACACCTACGGTCAATTTAGAGTCACCAGTTAACCTAACCTGCATGTCTTTGGACTGTGGGGGAAACCGGAGCACCCGGAGGAAACCCACGCGGACACGGGGAGAACATGCAAACTCCACACAGAAAGGCCCTCACCGGCCACGGGGCTCGAACCCAGAACCTTCTTGCTGTGAGGCGACAGCGCTAACCACTACACCACCGTGCCGCCCTCGACAAATACATACAAAATAAAAATAGAAAAAATAGACAAGACAAAACACATTTATCCTTTGCTAAAGCATCCGCTGAACAGGACGCGCGCATATCCCCTTTTAACATTGACGAACAATCTGAAATAGCACCCTTGCTCATTCAAGAGAGCCGCCGACGTGCTACCAGAGACTAGTGACTTAAATGAACAATATAAGCGTGGCAAATACAAATAATATAACATCAACTCAAAATGTTGACTAGGTTATTTCAGAAACCAGCGTAGACGGTCTAATAATGACCAGAAAACGAAGCAAATTAGCCTGTGCTATTTGGAGATGGAAAGAGAAGGGAAAATGAGGAGGTTCAAGCTTAGCAGTCAGTAGGCTAGTCCAAATAGATGGTCTATTTACTTGGCCACCGTTGGCTCACCGTCATCTGTATCCTGGAGTTAGGCTGTTGTACTACTCACAGTTGTTTTGTTCTTGATGAAATCCACTGCTGCAAAGGGGTCTTCGAATTTGTGTAGTGTTCCATCAGGCAACATCATTTTCAGCAGGGCAGGGAACAACAACCTGAACTTCACTCCTTTTGATAGGACGAAGGAGACGCTTTGCATCCCCGAACTGTGCGCGTTTCTTGGCCACAGCAGTTGTGTAGTCAGGGAAGATCGAGATTCCTATCTCATCTCATTATCTCTAGCCGCTTTATCCTGTTCTACAGGGTCGCAGGCAAGCTGGAGCCTATCCCAGCTGACTACAGGCGAAAGGCGGGGTACACCCTGGACAAGTCGCCAGGTCATCACAGGGCTGACACATAGACACAGACAACCATTCACACTCACATTCACACCTACGCTCAATTTAGAGTCACCAGTTAACCTAACCTGCATGTCTTTGGACTGTGGGGGAAACCAGAGCACCCGGAGGACACAGGGAGAACATGCAAACTCCACACAGAAAGGCCCTCGTCGGCCACAGGGCTCGACCCCGGACCTTCTTGCTGTGAGGTGACAGCGCTAACCACTACACCACCGTGCCGCCCCCTGGTAGTAGTGTAGGTGAATAATGAATGGTCTGGGTGATTTTGTCTTTGCCAGGCTTCTCGCACAGACTATGGTGGGCTCTATCCAGGATGGGTTTTTGGTCAAGACAAAGAATGTCCTGCAAAAGCCCAGAGACAAATTCTGTCGGGTTAGAGCCCTCCACGTCTTCCAGTATCCCAATCAGGCGAATATTGTTTCTTCTTGAACCCCCCTCTAGATCCTCGCACTTGGCATTCAGCTGATCCACTCGAGTTCTCAGAGTCTGTACAATGTTTTCCAACTCACTCAAGTGGTCACTGTGGTTGGATGCAGCATGCTCCAAATCTCTGATGGTGTCATCATGGTTTTCAACTTTCTGTTGCAATGGTGCTATAGCACTTTTCAGCTCAGCTCGAACTGTTGCAATTTCAGACCTCAGTTCAGTGGAGAGCGAGTCAATTTTACCGCATATGTCATCCCTGAGAGAGTTAATCATCTCCTGTAGCGAGCTAGCATCCATAGCATTAGCATCTCCGGCAGATGAAAGTTGTTTTTTGCCTTTCCCCAAGCCCGTTTTATTCCGTCCTGAAGCCATTTCTCGACCGAGCATTCAATAAACTGTTACTGATACAGTAAAATAACTATAAAATGGAATATTCTGCCGAAATGAATTACATAGTCACTTGGCCTCGGAGCACTGAAGCACACATCTTACATGTTCCGTGTCCACGTGCGCCCCGTGAATGCTTTAGTTGACGTGTCTGATGAAGGTGGCTCTGGGGCTGGCTGGGTGGATGTGGCTGATGTCTTCCCTTGCCCTTCTTGGGTCCTGACTTCTTCGCTGGCACGATGCTTTCTTGACTGTGACGAATGACAACGAACGCAGCGTGAACGCCACAAATACGCTGCAGCAACGTCACATTTAAGAATGAACCGGTTACACCACGGCAACGCATCATACGCCACGGCAACACAGCATACGCCTCAGTATGCCATAACTTTCCGTCCCTTGAACCCCATACACACCTCAGATATGCCACAGTAACGCCACACATGCGCCATGTATGTCACAGGACTTTAATTTTGGACAAAATATGCCTCATTTCTTGGCGTTTGACCCACACGCCGCTTACGTGGCAAGATACGAGACCGTGTGATAGTAGCCTAAGGCTAAGTCAATCCGTAACTTGAGTAATAACTGTAATTTAAGCAAATCTGGGTTCAAGTTTTATTGGTCACATATAATTACAAGTAATTACAGTGAAATTCTTATGTACCTTAGGTTGTTGTGAGTGTAAAAGTAAATAGATAAGATAAATTAAAAACTATAGAAATAAAGGGGAAGGGGGGGAATATATTAATAAGTGGAAGCATGGCAGAAATGTGGTGATTGTGCAGTTACGAGTCCTTAAAGTCCAAAGTGCAGTAGTGGATAGTAGTGTACCTTGTTATCATTGTGAACAGTTCAGCAGTCTGATGGCCTGAGGGAAGAAGCTCCTCCTCATTCTCTCAGTGTTGGCCTTCAGCTGTCGGTAGCGTCTTCCTGAAGGCAGCAGGGAGAACAGTCTATTATTTGGGTGGCTGGGGTCGCTGGCGATCTTCCTGGCTCTGTCCCTGCAGCGGTTGGAATAAATGTCCTGCAGGTTAGGGAGGGTGGTCCTGATGATTCTCTCAGCAGAGCAAACCACCCTCTTGAGAGCCAGCTGGTCTCTCCTGGTGGTGCTTCCCATCCAGTTAGTGATGCTTCCACTCAGGACGCACTCAATAGTGCAGGAGTAAAAGTTCCTTAGTACCTTGAGTGGGAGTTTGAAGTCCTTCAGTCTCCTTAAGAAGTAGAGCCGCTGGCAGCCTTTCTTAACCAGACTGTTGGTATGACAGGACCAAGAGAGGTCCTGTGAGATGTGGACACCCAGGTATTTGAAATTGTCCACTCTCTCTACCTGGGCCCCGTTGATGCAGATGGGTTGGAGATCGCTCTGCTGCTTCCTACTGAAGTCCACTATTGGCTCCTTCGTTTTGCTGGTGTTGAGTGTGAGGTTGTTCTCCTCACTCCAGTCCGCTAGATGTTTAATCTCGGTCTGGTAGGCAGACTCATCGTTATTGGAGATGAGGCCTACTACAACTGTATCATCAGCAAACTTAATGATGGTGTTGGAGTCTGAAGTGGCCATACACTCATGAGTGTACAGGGGTACAGCAAAGGGCTCAGAACACATCCTTGAGGGGAACCAGTGTTGAGGGTGAGGGGAGATGAAGTTTGGCGGCCTACACGTACTACCTGTGGTCTGCCTGTAAGGAAGCTGTGGATCCACCGGCACAATGAGGGGTGCAGGCTGAGATCACACAGTTTTTGGTCCAGCCTGGAGGGGATTATGGTGTTAAACACTGAGCTGTAGTCAATGAACAGCAGTCTAGCATAGGATCCCCTCTTGGTGTCCAGATGAGCCAAGGTGGTGTGAAGTAGGTGAGAAGTGGCGTCATCTGTGGATCTGCTGGGACAATAGGCAAACTGTAGCGGATCCAGGGTAGCAGGCAGGGAGGAGGTGATGAGGGGTTTAACTAGCCTTTCGAAACACTTCATCACTACAGATGTTAGGGCTATGGGGTGATAGTCATTCAGGCAGCTGGGCTGGGGTTTCTTAGGCACAGGAACTATAACAGACTGTTTAAAGTGGGTGGGGACAATGCACTGAGAAAAGGGAGAGGTTGAATATTACTGTGAAGACACTTGCTAGCTGGTTAGCACATGCCTTAAGGACATGACCTGAGATCCCATCCAGACCTGCTTCCCTCCTGGGATTCGCTCTCCTGAGTGCCATCCTCATGTCGTGCTCCGTCACAGTGAGCGCCGTCTCCTTTCTGCCGGTGATTGTCAGCTCGTTTGCAAGTCATCTCGAAGCGGACATAAGTAGAAGTTATATGCACCCTAGGTACCCCTCGCTTCATGCCAGAAAGACTCAAAATCGGTGAAGAATGGAGCAAGAAGAAGCGATTTGTGTTGAAAACACTCCTTAGGGCTTAATTACTCCATATCCTCATTATTAATTGCAATTTATGCAAATTTGGGTAGAAGCTATATACACCCCAGGCAGACCTAGCTTCCTGCCAGAAAGAATAAAAATCAGTGAAGAATTGAGGGAGAAAAAGCCATTTTCGTGAAATGTGGACGACTGATGGACAACGCATGATGGTATAAGGTCATTGCTTATCAGGCCACCACAGGTCTAGCGCCCCTGCTAGCTGGGTGGCTGCAGTACAATTTTTTAGCCCCGCCTGTCCCCATGCATTTCAATCCCTGTATCCAAAATCACTCACTCGTTCACTACTCCCTGTATAGGGAATTACTATATAGAGGACTGTATATAGTAGTGAGCTCATTAGTAAAATGAAAAAACACTTTCGGACACTACTCCATCGTGCTGGTATTTAAGTCACTACTGTCGCACAATTAAAACGTGCCAGATCAGCCGGCTGGTGGGTTTTCAAAATAAATACATGCGTGTATTTTTGTGATTAAATCCATGTTATACTGAGCGCATTTCCCACATTAATCAATACAAAGTACCTGCAGCTTTCAGTTCTTTTTAAATCAAGTCTGAATATTTTCTTCTTTGCCGCTGCCTTGTATTAAATCAAATTTGAGGCTTTTGATTTGATTTCTTTCAGCGCGACCGCAATGCACGATGGGATATATCGCTTGGTTAGTGACCATCGGTTGTACACTACTATTCGTGATGCATTGTGGGATACTTTGAGTGCACTATATAGGGTGTAAATAATCCTCAGTAAGGTTTCAGAGAGCACTACAAAATAGCGTCCTCACTATATAGTGTCCTATATCGTGAGTAGGGGGCGGGAGGGGTGTCCTCTCTCCCCATGCCACTCTTCTGTCTAAACTGTCTTTCCATCTACTGTGTCTAATTCAAACTGTTAGTTTTGCCTCTGCTGATATCTAGACATTCTCTTATTTTCCTTAAGATTTTTTATTTTTTTTTAATGTGACTCTACCATTTCGTAAGAAGGCATGCATGTGTTTGGGAATGACGTGATCGACAGCCTTGGATGGCAGAGACCGGCTGTAGCCAGCCAGCTAACTTCACCGCAGAATTTACTTCCATGTACCTACTCACTTGAACTTTTCTGGATACTTGCGGGAGTATTTTAAAGTCAGCTAGTTAGTTTATGGTGCACTCACAATAGCCATATGTCCCAAATAATTAGTTATTAACACACCAGTATGATGGAGTAACATCAGTCACATTGCCAGTGAATTTCCAGTTCAAATGTCCTTCCTGGACACATCCATTTTAATGAAATATCTCCAGCTGAAACCATGTCCGCTCTGTGGATGGGTGTAGTAACCTGAATTTGAGAACGTGCCCATATTTGTCTGATCATTTCGACCACTGTACACTGGGAGAAGGGAGCGGAGCTCCCTAACGAGTAGGGGGACCCGACTTCTGCTCCCATCTCTACTGCGCAGACTCGAGCTCCAAGTTTTACAACGTGGTGGACGCTTTTTGGCTTCATTTCTATATAATGGGAGGCAATAGAGCCACGCCGTCCATGTTTCACCAGCCAGCGATCCAAAGGGATTTAGGATTGAGCTGAACAGATACAGAGTGAAGGTCTCGGACAAGCATCAGCAGTGGCGTCTGGCAGTATCAGGATTTGAGTCTTATGGCGTATTCACACCTACGTTGTTTGGTCCGGACCAAACGAACCAAATGTCCCTTGGTCCGGACCTTTTGCGTTGGTCTGAATACAAATCACCGAACTCTGGTCTGGACCAAACAAGCGGACCGAGACCGAGCTGCAAGGTCGGACTCGGTCCGGACCAAAGGAACCCTGGTGCGGACCTTTTGGAGGTGTGAAAGCAGACCGGACCTAATCCGACAGTTTTGCTTTTTTGTACCTTGGGAGCTTCCGTCATTTGTCGAGCATTATGGGAAACAGAGTCTTGACACTCCACCGCAAAGTGCAAACACTGTTTCGGTTGTCAAGGGAACCTTACAACAGTCATTCAGACCAGTGGTAGGCTAGACTACAGAGTACAAAAAATGAGTAGGGGGCAAACGTGGGCCGAGGAAGAAACGCGTATCCTTGTGGATATATGGGCAGATGTCCACATATCTGAGCTTTTGGAGAGAACACACAAAAATGCCGACGTGTTTGCTGTATTCAGTGAGAAAATGAAGGAGAAGGGGTTCACGCGCTCCCCAGAACAATGTCGGCTAAAAGTGAAGAAACTCCGTCAGACCTACATTAAAATCAGGGACATTCTTTCAAAAAGTGGCGGTACTAGCGACGCAAAAAAGAAATTCATCTATTGCGTGAAGAGCCAGAACTGTCACAACATGATGTGCGCTCATCAGCGCTATCCTCCGTAGCCACCTTGCCCTTTGTCGTCGTCGTTGATAAATTACTTGTACAACAGCATAGTAATCGCACAATTGTGAAAACAGTAAAAACTGGAAAAAACATATAGCTTTGAGATTAAAAAAGAATAACAGCACGGAAAGCCTCCATAACTACTTTTGAACTGAACGCTTTGTGCGCGTGTCGTCTCTGACCAATAGCTGAACGACCTCAGGGCGCGTGGCTTTGTTGACAGATTTTGGTCCGCTTACTAAAATGTACAGTGTGAAAGCGAACCGCACCAAAATGAAAAAATAAAAAAAACATTTGGTTCGGACCAAAGCAAGTGAACTATCGAACTATCCTGGTCTGAATACACCCTTATGATCAGTAGTTCCGAGCCCTAAATGACACAAAGTACATGTGGTGTTTATTTATTTTTTTTTTTTTGGCTTGCTTGCTTTATAAATAAAATTTACAATTCATCTTTTCAAGGGTGGTTTTTTTTGTGTGTGTGTTTTATTGCTGCGCTGCTGCTGTTGTTGTTACAAAGACAATTTGAGCATGATGTATGTCCATAAAATGTAATCAAGTATCATGTGTTTTTTTTTTTTTTTTTTTAATAGGTAATCTTTTTTGGATCATATCACCTAGCTTTAATAAACTGCATTTGACAGACTCTTCTTCTGTTCTTCCTCCAGTTCCCAACGGCCTTTGAGTTCAACGAGCATTTTCTCATCACAGTCCTGGATCACTTGTACAGCTGTCGCTTTGGCACGTTCCTCTACAACTGCGAGAGTGTCCGTGAAAACCTCGTAAGAAATCGAAACACTGGTCACTATTCTATGTGTGTTGTTTTTTTTTTAAATAAATAGTGTTAAAACTTGGAACTAAAATGAACTTATTTCATATTGTATGGCATCAATCTACACAAAATAGTAATAAATATTTAAAGGGGATTTCGTCAATTAGGGGCGGCACGGTGGTGTAGTGGTTAGCGCTGTCGCCTCACAGCAACAAGGTTCGGGTTCGAGCCCCGTGGCCGGCGAGGGCCTTTCTGTGCGGCGTTTGCATGTTCTCCCCGTGTCCGCGTGGGTTTCCTCCGGGTGCTCCGGTTTCCCCCACAGTCCAAAGACATGCAGGTTAGGTGAACTGGTGACTCTAAATTGAGCGTAGGTGTGAATGTGAGTGTGAATGGTTGTCTGTGTCTATGTGTCAGCCCTGTGATGACCTGGCGACTTGTCCAGGGTGTACCCCGCCTCTCGCCCGTAGTCAGCTGGGATAGGCTCCAGCTTGCCTGCGACCCTGTAGAACAGGATAAAGCGGCTAGAGATAATGAGATGAGATGAGATTTCGTCAATTAGACTTTATGATGGTCATTGGCTAGAGATTATATCACACTAATAAAGAGATCATTGCAGCCGCTGTCCATCACAAGCTTGTTTTGAGATGAGATAATTTTGGCTTTTGTGCTCTTTCTCTCTCTCGTATTGTGTGAAGGAGAGCATGCGGTACGCTTCAGTGCATCTAAATCGGAGTAGGGTGCACTTAAGGGAGATGAAACATTGATTGTGTGGCCCACAGAGCCAAGTGCAACAAAAACTGTGTTCCAGAATGCAGTTTCATGTCACACTCGCACACCTCAGCGGTGCTTTCCACGTCTGAGAGCTGGGCTTCTCTTTCACTCCTCATAAATGCTCATTGATCCTCTGTTGTATTTTGCCTAATAGCACTGGTGGTCCAATGCACACTGATGCAGCTATCTAATTGCATTGGCCATATCCATGCATGTACACAACACTTGGAGTTTATCATCGGTTTCTGCATTTTAGCTGTGTGTCTTACTGAAATTGCTCAGTGTGTGTGGTTTTTTTTTTTTTCTTTCTTTCCCTCTCTTTTCTCCCCCAGAAAGTCCGGTCAAAGACGGTGTCCCTGTGGTCTCTGATAAACAACGACGTGTCGTCCTATGCGAATCCCTTTTACACACACGAGTCCAGCCGCGTGCTTTACCCTGTAGCCAGCATGCGCCACCTAGAGCTGTGGGTGAATTACTATATCCGCTGGAACCCTCGCATACGGCACCAGGTATGAAGATATTAAGATGATAATTTAGCTTTGGTAGCTGAAGGGCTGCTGAGGCACATTTACATGTTAATGTGTTTTTCTGAGTATACAAGGTGCTTTTAGTGTGCAAACTTTTTGTTTGTGTGCATACTTGTTCATGTCCTCTTTTCTGTGTCTTTGTTATTGCCTTTGGGAGAGTGTGTGTGTGTGTGTGTGTTTTTTTTTTCCTCCACCCTCTCAGCTTCAGTGGTGCAGAAAATCCTCTTTCCCCAGTTTAATTACGTCCTGACTGGCACGACGGAGAGCTGCCGCTCACACTGCCTTATCTCCGCAACAGACATGCACGCGCATGGCCGCTCGCACACGCTCAGTGTCTCATAGTTCTGTCGTGCTCACTGTACAATCACTAATATAAATATCAATCGCAAACCTGCAGCATGAACACACTCCGTTTTCATGATGTTCACCGATTTTCTTTAGTATTTTCGGCCATTTATGGTGCTGAGACTCGTTCTGTAGATCTTTATTGATGGCCTCTGGAGTCAGCAAGTTCTTTTATTATTTTTCTAGAAATCTGAGCCGAAATTAAGTTTTAAAATCGCTGTGCTTTAGCAATATCAACTGCTGCAGCGCCAATCAATGTTGATCACCTTTGGCAGCAAAAACGAGCGATGAGGAATTGTGTTTTTCTGCACTATTGCTGTCTCTTCTCCCCTCTGGTGGTTGAAGGGAATATTGCAGTCGTTATGTGTAAATCACTTTGGTAGTGGGAGATGGTGTAGCAGTGAAAACTAAGACTTGGCCTTTTGTAAACTGTTGCAGTCACGCCAGTGTGTTTATTCACACCGCTGTAAGTCAGCATTCTGCGTTGCGTAGTAAATTGAACACAGAGCGCATGACACGCGAGTTTCTTGTCCAGTACATAGTGACCATCTGCGGTGTTTCCTCGAGCTGGTGTATTTCCATCAGTTCCATATCCATCGAGGTCAGAGTTATGAAGAGACAAAGTACCAGCATATCAAGAATGATTGGTCATCATCCAGGATTTCATGCCAATTTCTGCCGTTATACAGATCCTCCGTATCGGCTCCGTTTACAGATATTAAGTTTGTCGCACAGTGAGTATTTGTTGTTCAGGGAGAGTCGTTTGTCCTGTGATTTTTTTTTTTTTTCCAGCTTACAGACTGTTCAAAACTCACAATTTAAGGTGCCGTTTCTAGCTCTTGAAAAAACCAGGGGCTAAGTCAGGTTTTCCTGGGGCTTGTATTTTTTAAGGGAGATTGGCATTGATAGATTGGGGAGGTTATATCTAACTTTTCAAGAAATATCATCACACACTCAAAGCTTATGCCATCTTTATTACTGAATTTTGCACTGCTCTTTTTAAATTTATGTAGTTCACTTCAGTTTCTTTCTCCCGTTGGTAATTATCATCAACACCCATAATGTTTCAGCAAACTGAGGCGTCAATTGACTATTAAATATCACTAGTAAAATTTATCATCAGTTTAATGCAAATATTTATTTTTTTTCCCGGTGTGGTTTCCATCAAATCCTGCGCTCTGATTGGCTGGTGAGCGGGTCCGTATCCTACGATATGGACCCCAGTTACGGACCTCTAGCGACTCACTTGTTCACAACAACAACAAACTTAGTAGAATTTTTTTTTGTCAACATTTATCTTTTTTTATAAGATTTATTTGTAAGATTATCAAAAAATCTTATAAATTTTACCCTGAGGAAGAAGAAATAAAAGGAAACATTTCAGGAGAAAGCTAAAAACCTCTAACTTGCTAACGGTGAGCAAAAACATGGCTGAATCCTGAATGACTCAGTTTTGTATGAATAGGGGACGACATAGGCGGCAAAATGTAGTTTTGGTTTTTTTTTTTTTTCCCTGCCATGGAAGTCAAGTCAAGTTTATTTGTACAGCCCTTTTAACAATAAACATTGTCGCAAAGCAACTTTACAGAATTTGAACGACTTAAAACATGAGCTAATTTATCCCTAATCTATCCCCAATGAGCAAGCCTGTGGTGACTGTGGCAAGGAAAAACTCCCTCAGACGACATGAGGAAGAAACCTCGAGAGGAACCAGACTCTAAAGGGAACCCATCCTCATTTGGGCAACAACAGACAACATGACTATAACATTAACAGTTTTAACATGAAGTCAGTTTCGTTGATGTTATAAACTCTTCATTGATGGAAACTTGAGTGCAAAACTGTTCATGATAACCGCAGTCCTAAAGTTAGCAAGCCAACTGTAGTCCTCAGCCATAAAAGCATTACTGTAAGAGTCCAGAGCATCCTCCAGCTATAACCCTCAACTGTCCTCATGGGGCCGTCCTTCACAGGAGTGATGCGATAAAACTCCGACCAGACACAGGGCACCAGGATGGACCAAGCAGGTCCGAGGGGCAGGAGAGGCCAGCATCTCAATCCCAGGACCAACATGTAACTCAGAGGGACAGATTGGGGGGGGGGGGGGGGGGGTAAGAGAGAGAGAGAGAAAACACATGTTAGGTATGCCCTAAAAATGCCAAGTATTAAATCTGTGTGGTAGGCTCGCAGAGACGAGTGTCTTTACATCAGGCATAACTCACAACAATGGCATGTTAATATGGTAAAAAATATATCATGACCTGCTCTGGCTGGATGCTTGATTGGGTGATGGGAGCACACTCCTCAGCAATGATGAGATGCAGATGGGACCCTTAGGGCTGGCCAAGACAATTCAGTTACATTTCACTGGGTCTGGGACATGCGACAGAAAGTCTGACGGCCGATTCCCTGCAGGCTACGATAGCCAGTCGAGGTCTCCACCCTCTCCACCAAAAGATTTCCTGTTGACTCCATGTAACTCAGAGGGACAGATTTTTTTTGGGGGGGGAGAAAACACAGGTTGTTAGGTATGCCCAATGTCACCTGAATAAGTAGGAACAGTATACATATTGCACCGAGTACAAGCAGGGACTCCGGCAACTAACTATGACAGCATAACTAAAAGGGGAGAGCCAGAAGGAAACACAGGCATGAGGGAGCCCCGGGACATAAAGCAGCAGCCACTACACCGTCATCAAACTCGAGTGAGCAAGCGAGTGGGGACTGACAGCATCCATACATCCCAGTTTACCAAAACACTCTGTCTGAGGACCCTCCAGATCTACTCCTTTACCTCATAAACACCATTAACAAAAGGCTTGACTAAAGTGCACTTGTATACCGAGGAGGAGTCCATTTGCGTTACAGCCGTGAATGAGGATTCAAAATGGCGGCTCAGCTCGGTTTTCCCTTTCGGGCACTCTCGTTTTCTGTTAGAATTTGGTAAAGAAAAAAAATATATATATGTTATTTACCAGCTTAATGGGATAGTTTGGGATTTTTGACATGAATCTGCATGGCATCCCCATCAATAGTGTCGTGCAAACACACTGACTTACCCCTGACAGCATCCTGTGAGTCCAGTTCTTGTCCAGTTTTGGTCCAGACGAAAGTAGTCCGGCAAGTTTGTTGGGGTCACGAAAGTAAAACGTTTTTTGTCTCAAAACAGTATGTGTTCAAAAGAGTGATATATTTGCATCACAAAACCGTTGCCAAATAAAAAGTCAGACCTCGAAATCGCTTGGCACTATTTCCTCTCCCTTCTTATCACTGCGCGCTGCCGCCAGGTGACAGCGAAATGCAGACCCACTAAGCTGGTGGGAGACCAAGGCTGCACTCTATCCACAGCTTACACACGTGATGGCACGGAGGATGTGTATAGTGGCAGCATCTGTCCCCCCAGAGAGGATCTTTTCAAAAGCAGGACAGATTATAACTGAGAGGAGAAATAGAATCAGAATTAACTAGTTAATTGCAGCAATTAAAGGAATAGGTAGGAAAAGGAAGGCGCAAAGACACCGCGCAGCGCCTGAAAACGGGTTTTCAGGCGCTGCGCACCCGTTTTCAGGCGCTGCGCGGTGTCTTTGCGCCTGCAGCGGTGCTTTGCCTGTGCTGTGGCTGAAAATAGTTCCAGATATAAATTGGTCTAGTAAATCCCTTCGTGTTAATTTGCATTGATATGTGTACTCGATGTGACTGTACAAGTCATGAGAAATAATTATAAACAATCTTGAGTTATTTAATTCACTTTTGCAACGACAATGCTAGCTGGACACGCCGGATTACAGCGACTACGCTAAGCTAAGCTAACCGGGGCGTTTATAGATCAGGGCAATGGCTGGGTCGGCTACAAAACACTTTGGCTCACTCATCCAACTCTAGGGACTGACTCAATTTCATCTGGGGGTGGCGTATTCCTTTAAATCAAAAATAAAATCTCAGGAGCCGAAAGAGCCGGCTCCTTATAGTAAGAAGAGCCAAAAGAGCCGGCTCCCGAAAAAGAGCCGAAATTCCTATCACTAGTAAACAATGAATGAAACAGCCGTGGCTGTCACCTGGCGGCAGCGCGCACTGATGAGAAGGGAGAGAAAATAGTGCCAAGCGATTTCGAGGTCTGACTTTTTATTTGGCAACGGTTTTGTGATGCAAATATATCACTCTTTTGAACACACACTGTTTTGAGACGAAAAACGTTTTACTTTCGTGACCCCAACAAACTTGCCGGACTACTTTCGTCTGGACCAAAACTGGACAAGAACTGGACTCACAGGATGCTGTCAGGGGTAAGTCAGTGTGTTTGCACGACACTATTGATGGGGATGCCATACAGATTCATGTCAAAAATCCCGAACTATCCTTTTAAGGTCGGTCCGTATGGTGAAATACCGTGACCTCGGCCTAGAGGGCCTCGCTCAGCACTTTCAAGACCTCTGTCACGGTATTTCATGATACGGACCTCCCAGCTGGTTAATAACATATACATCATTTCTCTCCTGTAGGACCACAAAAACAAATTCTAAACTACATTATTATATTACAACATTTTTTAAAAATGCCAGATGATGTCACATCTCACAAGACTATGATCATATAAATATGTCTTCCAAGACTCTCTCACACGCACCATTTTCTCCAGTTCATCCAGGCTCAGTTGACTGCCGCAGCTCATTTGTAGTATCTGGACAACATAAATGTCTGCCAAAGGCGGACTATGGTATGGTAGGCTGGCTGGTTCTGCGTAGGCTTACGTGTAGCATTAAAACATAGAATTAAATTATGCCAGGGCAACTATTGGTGTTTACAGGAACATAAATTGTTGACCTGTTAAACTTTGTTAGGGCAAATAGACGACCACTATAGATATTCATTAAACTACTGGAAATTTTGAGCTCGCCTGGCACACTAATCATACAGACCCTACGCTGGAAATTCAACATAACCAGGCTATACAGAGCAGTTTTTGTGCTTCAGAATAATTCGATAGGTTACATAGTTGATGCGTTCTACATGTTCACCCACGGTCGATGACTTACCATCTGTTTTCATCTTGAAAAAATTCAACAATAGTGGAGTATTGTTTTTTGAAGTCATCTTCCAACCAGTTCTGAATTTTCTTCTGTTGGCGGTTACCAAAATTTTGAATGTGCACTGTGCAGCACTCCATTATGCCCCCACTTCCCCCGTGTTCCCCCCCCCCTCCATCTTCAGATGCTGCAAGTCAAGTTCTGATCTGTTTCAGTTTTATATTAATCTCTTACTTTTTTGAGGGTGAAAATACCCGGGGCTATAATGCCAACTGATGAGGCTTAATGACGACACTGGTTGTAACAGACACCACAAATAGTCGAGGACCTGGCTTAGACATGTTTGCACATATGGTGCTCAGCGTAAATGAGTGCACCCCCTTTGAAAAGTAACATTTTAAACAATATCTCAATGAACACAATTTCCAAAATGTTGACAAGACAAAGTTTAATATAACATCTGTTTAACGTAGATTACACACTTTTCAGTTTTACTCAAATTAGGGTGGTGCAAAAATGAGTACACCCCACAACAAAAACTACTACATCTAGTACTTTGTATGGCCTCCATGATTTTTAATGACGGCACCAAGCCTTCTAGGCATGGAATGAACAAGTTGGCGACATTTTGCAACATCAATCTTTTTCCATTCTTCAACAACGACCTCTTTTAGTAACTGGATGCTGGATGGAGAGTGATGCTCAACTCGTCTCTTCAGAATTCCCCAAAGAAAATAATTTATTTACACCACAAAGGTGAAGGCTACAAGATGATCAGCAAAACTTTACTTATCAGAATACTGTAGCAAAAGTGGTCCAAAAATTTAAGAAAGATGGAACTGCAACCATCTCACAGAGACATCCAGGTCGTCCACAGAAGTTAACACCTCGACAGGAGCGACTTCTGATGAGAGAGGTTGAAGAAAATCGGCATGCAAGTTCACTGCAGTTATCTAAAGAAGTAGAAAGCCAAACTGGGTTGACTATTTCTCGTGACACAATACGGCGTACGCTGCAGAGGAATGGCATGCATGGACGCCGTCCACGAAAGAAGCCTCTCCTAAAGCCCAGGCACAAAAAAGCCAGCCTAGAGTTTGCCAGGGCCCATGCTGACAAAGATGAAGACTACTGGGACTCTATACTCTGGAGTGATGAGACCAAGATAAATGTTTTTGGAACTGATGGCTTCAAAACTGTATGGTGTCGCAAAGGTGAGGAATACAAAGAAAAATGCATGGTGCCTACAGTGAAACATGGTGGTGGCAGTGTCCTTATGTGGGGCTGCATGAGTGCTGCTGGTGTCGGGGAGCTGCATTTCATTGATGGCATCATGAATTCACAGATGTATTGCTCTATACTGAAAGAGATGCTACCATCACTCCGTGCCCTTGGTTGTTGTGCACTTTTCCAACATGACTAAACACACGTCTAAGGCCACTGTTGGATTTCTGAAGAACAGGGTGAAAGTGATTCAGTGGCCAAGTATGTCTCCTGATCTGAACCCAATCGAACACCTATGGGGAATTCTGAAGAGACAAGTTGAGCATCGCTCTCCATCCAGTCACTAAAAGAGGGCGTTGTTGAAGAATGGAAAAAGATTGATGTTGCAAAATGTCGCCAACTTGTTCATTCCATGCCTAGACGACTTGGTGCTGTCATTAAAAATCACGGAGGCCATACAAAGTACTAGATGTAGTAGTTTTTGTTGTGGGGTGTACTCATTTTTGCACCACCCTAATTTGAGTAAAACTGAAAAAAAATGTGTAATCTCATCTCATCTCATTATCTCTAGCTGCTTTATCCTTCTACAGGGTCGCAGGCAAGCTGGAGCCTATCCCAGCTGACTACGGGCGAAAGGCGGGGTACACCCTGGACAAGTCGCCAGGTCATCACAGGGCTGACACATAGACACAGACAACCATTCACACCTACGGTCAATTTAGAGTCACCAGTTAACCTAACCTGCATGTCTTTGGACTGTGGGGGAAACCAGAGCACCCGGAGGAAACCCACGCGGACACGGGGAGAACATGCAAACTCCACACAGAAAGGCCCTCGCCGGCCCCGGGGCTCGAACCCAGGACCTTCTTGCTGTGAGGCGACAGCGCTAACCACTACACCACCGTGCCGCCCTAAATGTGTAATCTAAGTTTATATTATTAACATTACGTTCACGTTATAAGTTACAGATGTTATATTAAACTTTGTCTTTTCAACATTTTGGAAATTGTTTGTGTTCATTGAGATATTGTTTAAAATGTTACTTTTCAAAGGGGGTGTACTCATTTACGCTGAGCACTGTAATTTAGGAGAGGATAACTCAACTGTTATAGGCTAATTTGACCCCAAGGAATAACTTGGGATGTGTGCCAAAATTACCATCCGGGACAAGCAGCCTGAAAATTACCAATCCAAGATGGCTGCCGGTATTACGATATTGTTGTGTTCCTCTTCATGTTCCTGACCCTGGTTTATGTGGCACATAAACAGTAATAATGTGATTGTTAAAAGTTGTATTGCTGGCTGTTAAACATTTAGGCTCTCAAGATCCTGCTGCCTACTAGAGTAATAAGATTTGTTTTGTATCTTTCACTTTAAATTAGCATTCCCTTGATCATAATACTATGATTGTATTTTCAATTTCTTTATATTAATAAAATGCTTGTTTTCTTATGCTCTCCTAAATTATGTGCATAGGTCTCCCAATTCCATGATTTCATGTTTGAGGTGGGGTTATTCTGGTCTTCTCATGTTTTCTGTGAAACTGCAATTTTGGCCAATTTTTGGTGTTTTTTTTTTTTAAACCTTGCCTTGACCATAGCTTGTTTCTTTTTCCTTCAATCATGAAAATGATGTCGCTAATGGATTCCTCATACCCAAAAACCCATAAAATGAGGCATTGCACATACTTTTGTGGGGAGTGGTTCAAAAATTGATATTTTCAATATGGCTACCGGCAGCCATCTTGGATTGGTAATTTTCGGCCTGTTCGCCCTGGATAGCAATTTTGGCACACGTCCCAAGTTGTTCGTTGGGTTCAAGTTAGCCTAGAACAGTGGAGTTATCCTCTCCTAAATTATGTGCATACACGTCTAACCCAGGTCCTCTATTAAAACTTGTTTAACTGAAAGTCTTTCCAAAATGATTTTTGATTCCCATTTAAAAAAAAAAGTGTTTACTCACTGTTCTGAAAATACTGTGATATAAGATTTGGTGTGTGTGTGTTGGCAGCAAAGCCCGGTTGAGCAGCGCTACAAGGAGCTCCTGGCACTCCGCGATCAGTACCTGAAGAAACTGGAGGAACTGCAGCTCTCCGACGACTCCCCTTCCTCCACCCACCTGACGAACAGCTCCACCCCGAACGCTGCCACTCCCAATCAGCACCTCACGCACCTGCAAACGCCCTTCTGATGTCACAGACACACGCACTCAACACGCAGGACGTTTTGTACATAGCAATAGTAATAATTATAACGCTGTTAGTAGTGATGTCAGCGATAACCAGTAACAGAAAAATATGCGATTATGCAATAATGTCACAGCACGGCCTTCATAAAAGTCAGTCGGGGGGGGGGGAACAAGAAGCCTTAAAGACGCAGCGGAATGTTTTTGTGTGTGTTGTTGGTAATAGCTCTTCCTGGACTGTGCATACGGTGAAGAAAAAAAACAATCCATAAAGGATCAGGAATAAGAATGTGATGTACGCCGGAGGTGTCAGTTTGTCTGATATGGTCACAAGGCCGTAAGTGTGAAGTGGATTTGGAAAAAGTGTGATGATGCTTTACGACATGGTTTGAGTATAAGTGAGTTTTATTTACTGAGAGAGAGAGAGAGGTGGCAAGTTTTGTATGGTTAATTTCTCATTGTCATAACTGCCTGGGAAACAGCAGACGGTTCAGGAAGAACCATTTCCTTTGCATGTCTGTTTTCCGCTCAGTTCGATATCATCCAGAGGTTGCAAGTTGTCTGTGTCGTAGACTTTGTCAAACCTGTGACATGAACCTAAGTGTTTGACCACATAGCATTTGTCTTGAGTAAGTTAAGACGTAGTGCGAGTGTAGTTTTAGCATTTCAAGCATTCAGGGTATTGTTTGTTCAAAATCGATGTATGCAGAGTGGGAGGACAATTGTCCTAAAATGCTTATAATACAGAACCAGGGTTTTGGGGCTACAAAGACCAGTTCTGTGCCTTTTCTATTTGAGGTGTTCTGCAACCTCAAGTAGACATTTTATAAGCAAAACGATTGTTTTTCTGCAGGTGGCATCAGTGGCAATGAAAGAAACATTTCTTCTGGCTTCCGTTTCCGATCTACAGGGTCACACTCCAGTCACCCTGCACCAGTGACTTTGGGTTATGCTTTTAAATACATAAAGTACAATCGCCACGGAGTCTTCGGCTCACGTTCAGGTTACTTCCTGTGGACAGAAGCTGCATAGTCCATTAGAGCTGAAACTAAGGCTAGTGATTTGGGAGAAGCTGCCCTCTTGAGCTGTTCCGGTGTCCGTGTTCTCTGTCGCCAAAACCCGGCATTGAGACCGAACGCATGTAGGAGCAGCTCACCAGGGCACCTGGGTGCCATAACTAATGCTGCCTCAGAAGAGCTGACCTTTTGAAGTCTTTGGCCTCAATGAGGAGATAAAGTTTAAACCATATTGTGAGGAGGAGAAGAAAAAAAAAACAAACGAACACAAAACACTTTACTGTTGGTTGTGTTTTTGGGGGGAGAATCTATTTTTTATTTTGTACAAGCACCATAATGATGTAATTACCTCAACAAAAGCCTATTTTACTGTTGGAACTTCTATTGTTGTAAAATATAATTATTTTATTCAGTGTAAAATTTGACAGTTTTATAAAAAAAAAAAAAGAGTAATCTGTTTTGATTGGTTGAGCTGTTGATAATTAGTGGATGTCATATTTCTTTACTGGGCATTTAGATTTGCTTTATACCATTTATAGAGATGTGAGAACTGCGTTCAGCTCTAGGGAGGTTTCATTCTCAATCTGTTTGCTGTGAGTGTAAAACTGAGTGAAAGAGTGTATGTTGTTTCTTTCCCTTTTTTTGTGGCATGGAGATATTATCTGACATCTTTGGCCTTTTTCGGGATCCATCTTTTCTCTTTCTGTTCTCCCTCATGTATACTCCACTGTTTGATGACCGCCTCTTGTTCTGTAAATAATGCTGATTAAATTAATTTAAAGATTTTTACACATCTAAACATGACCTGCACATGCCTTTCAGTTCTTACGTGTTTGACACCTTTTTCTGTCTCGGAAAATATAATCAAGACAGCCATGAGCGATCCATGTTATACCTTTACTAACATAGTTACAATGAATTACGTTTGTTCACTTAGTCTCACTCAACACTCGTATCCCAGCATTGGTACTACACCAAATTTCACCTCACCAAAAATGGTGAGAAAGTATGGTGCTATATCTGTAAAGGAACAGCACCAGTTCTCAATGTGGGTGACGGAGATCCCTAGGAGTCCACGACACGTAACCTGTCCACTTTTGTTTTGTTACAGTAGTGTTAAACACAACCTACCATTAGCAAAGTTATATTTTTAAATAATAGATCCTTATAGTTATCGGACTGTTTGATTGTGACTTGAATAGCTTCAGTTTAATCCAAGTATCCACAACTCAAAAACAAGCGTCAAGTCAGCTTGGACTTGATGTGTACTGTCAGTGGAAAGATCAGGAAAGAAAATGTTTAAGACTCCAATAAATAAACAAGATAATATTTTACATGTTGAGTAATTGGATGCTCGTAAAATAATTCTGTATTGCGTTTCTTTTGCAGTTAAGCGGGTCCCTGGCTATAAAAGGTTTGAGAATTAGGTCACTGATGTGTTAAGTAATGATGGTACACAGTTGTTTTTTTTGCAGTCCATGGGTGTAACAAAAATTGCTTATGATCGCAGCTCTTTATTTACACAATCCATTGTAGTTTTATGCTGGACGCAGTGAGATCCAAGTCCTGGTGGTAGTTGATGGATGATTATTAGGGTTATGACTGTGAAAGTGTTTTCAAAATTTCTACTTTCCTGATGTTGCATTTGTTGAACTTTTACTCATTACTTTTTTTCATATATTACTATAATTATTGTTAATTAACAAATTTAATAATTTTTTTAATAATTTATTTTTAATAATTATCAATACAAATTTAATAATTTATTATTAAATTTGTATTAACAATTATTACAACAATTGTTAAGCAATTTATTCTATAAAAGTACTTTACACATCTTTCAATGAATTTATTTTATAATCATGATTTATTTACTTAATATACATGTATTTATCAAAAGTGAGGTGATGGGTGCGGAAGGTTTTTGCATGACCCAGTAAAAATAACTTCAGAAAAGTAATACATGAGTAAAAGTGCACCAAATGCAACATCAGGAAAGTAGAAATTTTGAAAACACTTTCACAGTCATAACCCTAATGATTATCTCCTCTTTAAAGGAGGCAAATGGAAAAACTCACTTTTTAATTCTTTATGCACATATATTTGGGTGTCTGGAGTGCCTCCTAACTCACAAACTCTGAAATGAGACAACCCAGCCAGTTTCTTTTGGGCTGCCTTGGTCAGAAAACACGATTCAACAAGCTGTTCAGAGTTGGCTCCGTTCCTTACATCAAGAAGGGAGCTCGTAGAATTATACAGCCCACCATCTGGGTATCTCCATGTGCAGCTTGACGTCTACTCGTTCTGCTGTACCTGTTATGTCTAACCAAGCTAAGCACAGAGCAGCACACATTGTTGCATCGACCTCCGGTTTCAGAGGACAGAAGAGCGGAGTTGACTGAGTTGAGTTTATTTTTGATGGTAACCTCCCGGCTACAGTTGGCAAAAACCTGTTCATTTGTCTGACTCAACAAACTTCTAGTCCACTCTACCAACCTGGGCCAGTACAATATAGGAGTGGCAACAAAATTGTTCTGAAAAGAGGGATCAATACCAACTACCTGTGGCAAAACTGCAAGTGAGGGAAATGTCTCATCTCATCATCTCTAGCCGCTTTATCCTTCTACAGGGTCGCAGGCAAGCTGGAGCCTATCCCAGCTGACTACGGGCGAAAGGCGGGGTACACCCTGGACAAGTCGCCAGGTCATCACAGGGCTGACACATAGACACAGACAACCATTCACACTCACATTCACACCTACGGTCAATTTAGAGTCACCAGTTAGCCTAACCTGCATGTCTTTGGACTGTGGGGGAAACCGGAGCACCCGGAGGAAACCCACGCGGACACGGGGAGAACATGCAAACTCCGCACAGAAAGGCCCTCGCCGGCCCCGGGGCTCGAACCCAGAACCTTCTTGCTGTGAGGCGACAGCGCTAACCACTACACCACCGTGCCGCCCGAGGGGAATGTAAGTATTTTAAAAATGACTACTTCTGCCAAAGGGGTTGTTTTTTGTTGTGTGGGTGTGAACATTCTCAGTCATCCAGGTCATTGTAAACCGTAGGTGCTAAATAAGGCGACTGGACTTGCTTGAAATTCTTGAAGACGTTTCACCTCTCGTCCAAAAGGCTTCTTCAGTTCTGTCTGACTAGTGGGGGTACCACTACCTGGAATACCAATACCTGGAACTCCTCACTAGTCAGACCAAACCGAAGAAGCCTTTTGGATGAGAAGTGAAACACCAAGAATTTCAAGCAAGTCCAGTTGCCTTCTTTAGCACCTATGGTTTTTGGTGTGGTTTGTAAACAGGTTTGCACAAAACCTCCCAACCCAAATTCCATATAACTCAGTGGAAGGGTGTAGCATAAGCCAACGAAGAACATGTTAAAAATTTGAGGTGACTTTTTAGTTTCTCTTTCACTAACACAGCAAGTTATAGCAGTTCTGTATTCTCTGACTGACTCTGTAGTTATACTATATGTTTCTTTGGTCATTTGGCACTAGCTAATGCTAATTTTCTAGAACGTTACTGGCAGCACTTGCCACAGGATCCACAATAGTTAACGCTCAACAGTTGCCCTTGTGTCAGCACACGGCACAGAAGAACAGGGTGGAGTGAGCAGTGACTCATCGTTTAAAGGAACAGGGACTCAAACCAGCTATGTTTAGACAGGAGGAGGAGGAGATGGGGTGCTTTATCCTTGTGCTATTTTAACCAAAGCATATCACAGACATGTTAAAACGTGTCAACTTGTGGAAAAGGGGTATAATATCCATCCATCCATTATCTGTAACTGCTTATCCTGTACAGGGTCGCAGGCGAGCTGGAGCTTATCCCAGCTGACTACGGGCGAAAGGCGGGGTACACCCTGGACAAGTCGCCAGGTCATCACAGGGCTGACACATAGACACAGACAACCATTCACACTCACATTCACACCTACGCTCAATTTAGAGTCACCAGTTAACCTAACCTGCATGTCTTTGGACTGTGGGGGAAACCGGAGCACCCGGAGGAAACCCACGGAGAGAACATGCAAACTCCGCACAGAAAGGCCCTCGCTGGCCTTGAACTCAGGACCTTCTTACTCTGAGGTGACAGTGCTAACCACTACACCACCATGCTGCTGGGGTATAATGTGTCTTTTAAAAAAAAAAATCTAAAATCATTATCAAGGAGGAAGACATGCAATCCCACTTTTTTTCTGGATAGGTTTCCTTCTGAGTTTGGTTCCTCGAGAGACTTCATCCTTGTCGGCTCTGGCTTGCTCATTACTCATTTATATTCGGGTTTTTGTATGTACTTTGCAACAACATGAACATAACACACCAGGCCATCCCGGCACTGATGGTACACAGGGGTGTAGCTAGGATTTTTCGGGGGGGTCACACACTGGCTGACAGCCTGAGTACATACCCGCAGGTTTTTAAATTAAAAAACACATTGAATACATTTGAGAAAATAACGCGGTCTTTGCATCATTCTTTCATCTCATGTTGCGAACTGTTGAGATGTCTGACAATGATTAGGCCAAATCAGCTTTATCCGGCAGTGTATGGATAGCAGCTCAACATCTTACCCGAGTCAACTGATGCAGATCTCTCTGTTCTTGTTGTCTTACTGCTCATCTGCCAAAATATTTCTAAGTAAAAGGTGTTGTGGATGACGAATGGCAAAGATGTCAACAATCTAGTCAATCGCTCTGCCATAGTGCATGTTCATCGTCGCCAGTCCCGCCTATGAAAAATGTGTGACAAAAAATAATTACCATTGCTAGTTTTAGGTAGCTTAGAAACCGGCTCTTCCATTATTGCTGTTTCTTCCACATTTTCTTGATGTGTTCTAGAAACGGCACACTTAAACTTGGCTTCAAAGCCACAAAATGTAATTTTGATGGAAAAAAAAAAATTGAATAAATTGTTTACCTCTCTTCACGTCGAAAAAAGGAGGAAAGTTCCGCTTGTTTTGACGTGGCGAATTATTAACACAAGTACGCGTACTTCGCAACTAAAAAGACTGCGGTTACACTGGCAGCTTGACCATGCTTTCTAGTGCCATCATGTTGCGCTTGCACAGAACTGGGTTTTCGTGCCCAAACCACAGGAAGTCCATACAAGGTCATAGAAATCCTAATGAGGCTGCCCTGCTAAAAATCTTCTATAGGATTCCTACAGAAAAAGTTCTAAAGGAATCCTGCAGAACTTTAGTACCCAAGTTCTATCGAGCAGATCCTTTAAGTCAAGTTTATTTGTATAGCGCTTTTAACAATAAACATTGTCGCAAAGCAGCTTTACAGAATTTGAACGACTTAAAACATGAGCTAATTTATCCCTAATCTATCCCCAATGAGCAAGCCTGTGGCGACGGTGGCAAGGAAAAACTCCCTCAGACGACATGAGGAAGAAACCTCGAGAGGAACCAGACTCAAAAGGGAACCCATCCTCATTTGGGCAACAACAGACAGCCTGACTATAACATTAACAGTTTTAACATGAGGACAGTTTCGTTGATGTTATAAACTCATCTATGGAAACTTGAGTGCAAAACTGTTCATGATAACCGCAGTCCTAAAGTTAGCAAGACAACTGTAGTCCTCAGCCATAAAAGCATTACTGTAAGCATCCAGAGCGTCCTCCAGCTATAACCCTCAACTGTCCTCATGGGGCCGTCCTTCATAGGAGCGGTGCGATAAAACTCCGACCAGACACAGGGCACCAGGATGGATCAAGCAGGTCCGAGGGGCAGGAGAGGCCAGCATCTCAATCCCAGGACCAACATGTAACTCACAGGGACAGATTGGGGGGGGGGGGAAGAGAGAGAGAAAGAAAACACATGTTGTTAGGTATGCCCTAAAAATGACAAGTATTAAATCTGTGTGGTAGGCTCGCAGAGATGAGAGTCTTTACATCAGGCATAGCACACAACAATGGCATGTTAATATGGTAAAAAATACATCATGACCTGCTCTGGCTGGATGCTTGATTGGGTGATGGGAGCACACTCCTCAGCAATGATGAGATGCAGATGGGACCCTTAGGGCTGGCCAAGACAATTCAGTGATCCTTTATAGATCCTTTAGTCTAGTTCTATAGGCCAGTTCCATATACCCAGCAATTCCGCAGCTACTATTGCTACAGTTCTTTTGGCATTCTTCCATGCAAGCTGCACTGTTGATCAGTCCCTAAAATTTGTCACCTTGATATACACATACTAGTAAATACTTGCAGTATATTTTGGAGTGAAAATTATTAAATATTTTAAGATGGGTCATTGTGCATCCTGCTAATGGATTTATACTCCAAGATAGATGCAGTGGTTTATTTCCACTAAAATGCAGGTGGTGTGAAGTTTCAACTAGTACGAAATGTATGCATTTAAGAAACGACCATATTTCCCCAAAGAAAAATAAACCTACAACGGTAACTGATTTAGTTGCGTTTTTTGCTTATTTTGATTTAACATATTTCATGATTTGTGCATCTTACATGTAAGCTCCTGTTTGTTAATAAATCCATATTGTATTTAACAATAATTCCTACTTCCTCCTCCAAATAATTCCGTTGATCAGGTGAGTTAAGCTGAAACCAATTGGCTGAGGCACTGAAATTTGACATGGTCATGACATTTTAGTCATGCTTGCAACCTAAAGTTCAAAAAGACAAATCGTACTGCATGCCAGCAAGCTGTATATGGTCTGGGGTCCTCTGGGCTCTCTCCAGTTCCTTTAGTATGGTTTACCCAACAGTGGTGCCACCACAGTCATATAAAGGAAATATTCTTGAGTAGACACAAAAACACCAAGCCAATATATAAATGATGTTCAAATATAGATTTCCTATAGAACTTAAGTTTTAATAGAAATTTTCTATCCTAAAGAACACACTTGGCAAGTTCTATAGAACACTGAGAAAAGCCTATAGAAACTTCTTGTTCTATAGAAATGTGCTGAAATCCTATAGGACATTTTTTTTGCAGGCTGAGGTGCCAATCTAGTTAAAAAAAAAGATAAATATATATTAGAAAAGTTACAGTGGGCGCTTTTCTAATATTCTTATGCAGCTATTGAAAAAAAAAATGTATGGTCTGACGGGGGGGTGTCACAGGCACCCCAGGACCCACCCCAGCCCCTGGTACATCACTCACACTAAGTAACTCCTCACTTTAATATCCACTGTGTGTACAAACTGAGTAAACCTGTTACAGCAAAACAGGGGCTAATGGGATCTGAGATCGAGATGCTGACCTCTTCTGCTCCTCGGACCTACCTGATCCATCCTGGTGCCCTGTGTCTGGTCAGAGTCTCATCACATCACTCCTGTAGGGGACGGCGCCATATGGACAGTTGAAAAAAAGTCACACCTGGAGGACGCTCTGGACACTTACAGTAATGCTTTTATGGCTGAGGACTACAGTTGCCTTGCTAACTTTAGGACTGCAGTTGTCACGAACAGTTTTGCACTCAGGTTTCCATCAGTGAAGAGTTTATAACATCAACGAAACTGACTTCATGTTAAAACCATTAATGTTATAGTCATGTTGTCTGTTGTTGCCCAAATGAGGATGGGTTCCCTTTAGAGTCTGGTTCCTCTCGAGGTTTCCTCCTCATGTCATCTGAGGGAGTTTTTCCTTGCCACCATCGCCACAGGCTGCTCACTGGGGATAGATTAGGGATAAAATTAGCTCCCTCATGCCTGTGTTACCTTCTGGCTCTCCCCTTTTAGTTATGCTGTCATAGTTAGTTTTGCCAGAGTCCCTGCTTGTACTCAGCGCAAAATGTATATGGTTCCTACTTATTCAGGTGACATGGGGCATACCTAACAACCTGTGTTCCCCCCCATTACATGTCAATCCTGGGATCGAGATGCTGACCTCTTCTGCTCCTCGGACCTGCCTGATCCATCCTGGTGCCCTGTGTCTGGTTGGAGTCTCATCGCATCGCTCCTGTGGAGGACGGCCCCATGAGGACAGTTGAAAGTCACACCTGGAGGATGCTCTGGACGCTTACAGTAACGCTTTTATGGCTGAGGACTACAGTTGACTTGCTAATTTTAGGGCTGCAGTTGTCATAAGCAGTTTTCACTCAAGTTTCCATCAATGAAGAGAGTTTATAACAGGGGTGTCCAAACTGATCCGTAAAGGGCCGTGTGGCTGCAGGTTTTCATTCCAGCCATGCAGCAGCACGCCTCATTTGGCTTATTCAATCAACTGACACACCCACCCTTTAATCAAGGGTGGGTGTGGCTGCAAGTATTTGACTGTGTGAAGACAGTTCAGTTGATTGAATGAGCCAAGTCAGGTGTGCTGCTGCATGGCTGGAATGAAAACCTGCAGCCACACGGCCCTTTATGGATCAGTTTGGACACCCCTGGTTTATAACATCAACGAAACTGACTTCATGTTAAAACTCTTAATGCATGTTATAGTCATGTTGTCTGTTGTTGCCCAAATGAGGATGGGTTCCCTTTTCAGTCTGGTTCCTCTTGAGGTTTCCTCCTCATGTCGTCTGAGGGAGTTTTTTCTTGCCGCCATCGCCACAGGCTGCTCATTGGGGATAGATTAGGGACAAAATTAGCTCGTTTTAAGTCGTTCAAATTCTGTAAAGCCGCTTTGGGACAATGTTTATTGTTAAAAGCGCTATACAAATAGACTTGACTTATTTGTATAGCGCTTTTAACAATAAACACTGTCGCAAAGTAGCTTTACAGAATTTGAACGACTTAAAACGAGCTAATTTTGTCCCTAATCTATCCCCAATGAGCAGCCTGTGGCGACGGCGGCAAGGAAAAACTCCCTCAGACGACATGAGGAGGAAACCTCAAGAGGAACCAGACTGAAAAGGGAACCCATCCTCATTTGGGCAACAACAGACAACATGACTATAACAGTTTTAACATGAAGTCAGCCTTGTTGATGCTATAAACCCCCCACTGACGGAAACCCGAGCGCAAAATTGCTCATGACAACTGTAGTCCTCAGCCATAAAAGCATTACTGTAAGAGTCCAGAGTGTCCTCCAAGTGTGACTTTCAACTGTCCATATGGGGCCGTCCTCCACAGGAGCGATGAGATGAGACTCCAACCAGACACAGGGCACCAGGATGGATCAGACAGGTCCGAGGAGCAGAAGAGGTCAGCATCTCGATCCCAGGATTGATGTGTAACTCAGAGGGACAGATTTGAGGGGAGAGAGAGAAAACACAGGTTGTTAGGTATGCCCAATGCCACCTGACGAGTAGGAACAGTATACATATTGCACTGAGTACTAACTACAACAGCATAACTAATGGCCCTTTTCCACTACCCTTTTTCAGCTCACTTCAGCCCAACACGGCTCGTGTTTCGACTACCTCAGAGCAGCATGACTCAGCTCGCTTCAGCCCTACTCAGCACCCAAAACTCGCACGGTTTTGGAGTGGGGCTGAAGCGAGCCAAACCGAGCCGAGTGGGGCTAGGGGCGTGAGCAGACACTCCCCTGTGCACTGATTGGTGAGGAGGAGTGTCCTCACATGCCCACACACGCCCCACAAGCACGCTGGGATCTGTAAACACCGTAAACCCGGAAGAAGAAGAATTACGAATTACAAGAATTTCTGAAGCCTTATGCGCCTCGCCTCATCTATACGCTCTTGCCAGTATCTGTTGGCGTTGTCGGTGACGACAAGCCACAGCACCAAGACCAGCAACACTAACGACTCCATGTCCTCCATGTTTATTGTTTACTATCCGGGTCGTGAGACTACCGCTTAAAAGCTCACTGATGTCACTGTTTGCGCCGCCTAACGACATCACGTGACGTCCACCCACTTTCGCTAACTCCACCCAATGTGTCCACCCACTTCCAGCCAGCACGGTTCAGCGCGGTTGTAGTCGAAATGCAACTCCAACAGCCCCACTCAGCTCGACTCAGCATGGCACGGCTCGGCCCAACTCAGCCGCGTTGGTAGTGGAAAAGCGGCATATGGGTGTTTTCACACTTGGTCCCTTTCAGCCATCTAACTGAACTCAGATCGATGACTCAGCATTTTTTGCGCATATGTGAACACTCCAACCGTACCCAGACCCCTTTAAAGCGAACCGAACTGAGACCACCTCAGGAGATGGTCTCAGTACGGTTCGCTAAAAATCAACGGTACGGTTCGCCTAATCTGCGCATTGTGAACAAAAAGCGCACCAGGTTCACGTCGCCTTTTTCACTGTAGTTTAACCTTCTTCGTTTGCCTTAGTTGGTCACGTGACTGTAGCAGGGAAACTCAACTTCCTTTTGGAACTTACCACAGCCGCTTTACAGTTCTCTGAACTTACTGACTGATGAGTCGGCCACAATAATATAACTATATTATAAATATATATAAAAATAATATATATATATAAAAATTATATATATAAAAAATACATTTATTTTCCTTAAGGCCAATTTATGCTGACAACCCAGTCCTCGCAGACGGTGCCGCAGATAGCGTCTGCATAGCCCCCCCACCTTCGCAGACGCTCTGCGCGCACCTCCCAAAAATTGTGACCACCGCAGAAGCCTCGCAGACAGCGTCGCAGACAAGAGGGCTCTGATTGGTCCACTCTACATCCGCTGTACACGCACTTCCGCTTCCCTACTTTCCCGGTTTGGTTTGTTTTCACGACCGCCATTTTTAAAAACACGAGCGAAGATGGAGCAGCACGAAGAGCGGTTGATCGAGGAAGTACGTACATCTATACGACTCCAGTTCTAGTCATTATAAGTAACCGGAGGATAAAACACTCCACTAACCACTCCCACCAAGTACTCCTAGCGATTTCGCGACTTCGCGCCCCCTTGTGTTGTGGCGGCGAATAACATCGCGCACGCCTATTACTCCCCGCGCAATGATAAATTACAACTGTCTGCGAAAAGCTATCTGCGAAAGCCTTGTCGCAAGAGCATGCAGAGGCCTTTAATCCGCACTATTTTGATCAAAGAATACAGCAGGGCAAGCATGGCAGCAGACATTTTGATTCAAGAGAAAATTACCCAGAATTCCATGCACTGGGGGTCTGAAGGCCAATTTATGCTGACAACCCAGTCCTTGCAGACGGTGTCGCAGATAGCGTCTGCGTAGCCCCCCCACCTTCGCAGACGCTCTGCGTGCACCTCCCAAAAATTGTGACCACCGCAGAAGCCTCGCAGACAAGAGGGCTCTGATTGGTCCACTCTACATCCGCTGTACACGCACTTCCGCTTCCCTACTTTCCCGGTTTGTTTTGTTTTCACGACCGCCATTTTTAAAAACACGAGCGAAGATGGAGCAGCACGAAGAGCGGTTGATTGAGGAAGTACGTACATCTATACGACTCCAGTTCTAGTCATTATATAAAAAAAAAAAGTTCTAGTCATTATAAGTAACCGGAGGGTAAACACTCCACTAACCACACCCACCAACTACTCCTAGCGACTTCGCGCCCCATTGCGTTGTGGCGGTGAATAACATCGCGCACGCCTATTACTCCCCGCTCAACGATAAATTACAACTGTCTGCGAAAAGCTATCTGCGAAAGCCTTGTCGCAAGAGCATGCCAAGGGCTCTAGAGGACCTGGTGTGAACAGAAAGAGGACTGAGGGCCTCTGCATGCTCTTGCGACAAGGCTTTCGCAGATAGCTTTTCGCAGACAGTTGTAATTTATCGTTGAGCGGGGAGTAATAGGTGTGCGCGATGTTATTCACCGCAACAACGCAAGGGGGCGCGAAGTCGCTAGGAGTAGTTGGTGGGTGTGGTTAGTGGAGTGTTTATCCTCCGGTTACTTATAATGACTAGAACTTTTTTTTTTATAATGACTAGAACTGGAGTCGTATAGATGTACGTACTTCCTCAATCAACCGCTCTTCGTGCTGCTCCATCTTCGCTCGTGTTTTTAAAAATGGCGGTAGTGAAAACAAACCAAACCGGGAAAGTAGGGAAGCGGAAGTGCGTGTACAGCGGATGTAGAGTGGACCAATCAGAGCCCTCTTGTCTGCGAGGCTTCTGCGGTGGTCACAATTTTTTGGAGGTGCGCGCAGAGCGTCTGCGAAGGTGGTGGGGGGGGGCTATGCAGACGCTGTCTGCGAGGACTGGGTTGTCAGCATAAATTGGCCTTGAGGCCCCATCAAAGCTTAACTGGACCAGAAAGAGAACCCAGTCCTCTTTGTAATAAATTCAGTGTGAACACAAAAAGAACCGAGTTCTTTTTCTGTTGGTCCACTTAAAGAGGACCGAGTCTGGTTCCTTTAAAGAGGACCAGGTGTGAAAACACGCTAAAAGGGGAGAGCCAGAAGGGAACACAGGCATGAGGGAGCCCCGGGACTTAAAGCAGCAGCACTCGAGCGAGCAATAATATAATAAACTTGACTTAATGGCTAATTGTAGCTCTACAATATGATGGAAGATGGGACAGGAGGAAAGGGTTTATTTTGCTTATTGAGGTGAAGGCTAGGGTTAAATTTAGGCGTTGTCTCAGGGAAGGTCCTCACAAAGCTAGTAAGGCGTGTGTGTGAGAGAGAGATATGATTTCCTCGCCCTAAGTAAACAGAAGCTGTTTGTCAGCAGTGTAACAGCACTAAACACTCCAGGAAGCGATGACAGCGTTTCCTTCATAAGGAAGGAGAAGAAGAGCACACACACACTGCCTCGCTTTCTGCCCAGAGAGATAAAGCGATAGTGACAAATAATCAGGAGACAGGAAGCGGAAAACATGGAGAAACAGGCGTGTTCCGGCTCCGAGAATCCCGCGATACCGCCGGTACCAAGAAAACCGCGGACTTTAGGAGTAAACATCGCGGCTCGACAAGACAGCAGCGACTCTGTGGACAGGTGAAGATGGCTTCCTTATTTTTTACACACACATATAATAACAACAACACGCGTTGCTCATTTAGATGCCTGATGCATAATGATCCTACCGCCAGAAAACATCCATCCATCCCTCCTTCCTATCTTCCTGTTTCTACCATCGAGTCCAGAGCCTCCTCCTCCTGAAGCCGCGCTCATTATCGCTGCTCGTTATTTCAGCTCATCGCGCTACACGGAGGCCTTTTATTATGTTCCTCAGTGATGAGGAGGAAAGAGCCGGACGTGCTTCTGTTTCAGTCTCATTCCGCTACAGAGCTTCTGTGAAAGTGCAGGTCCTGGACCAATTTAGTGTTTTGTTTTGTTTTTTAAATATGAAGTAATTTTTTTCGCTGTCCGGTTTCCATCCAGACCAAATCCTGCGGTGCGCAGCCCGCTTACAGGCCACTCGCTCAGTCACAACACCACCACACACACAGTGCATCTCAAACAACTAGAATACCATGAAAAAGTTGCTTTTTTCATAATTTTAATTCAAAAAGGTAAACTTTCATATATTCTATATTCATTACATGTAAAGTGAAATATATTTAAAGCCTTTTTTGTTTTAATTTTGATGATTATGGCTTACAGCTCATGAAAATCAGAAATCCAGTATCTCAGATTATTAGAATATTCCCTAAGATCATCTCATCTCATCTCATTATCTGTAGCCGCTTTATCCTGTTCTACAGGGTCACAGGCAAGCTGGAGTCTATCCCAGCTGACTACGGGTGAGAGGCGGGGTACACCCTGGACAAGTCGCCAGGTCATCACAGGGCTGACACATATGGCCCTTTTCCACTACCCTTTTTCAGCTCACTTCAGCCCGACACGGCTCGCGTTTCGACTACCAAAAAACAGCACGACTCGGCTCGCTTCAGCCCTGCTTAGCCCCTAAAACTCACACGGTTTTGGAGTGGGGCTGAAGCGAGCCAACTGAGGCTGGGGGCGTGAGCAGACACTCCCCTGTGCACTGATTGGTGAGGAGGAGTGTCCTCACATGCCCACACACGCCCCGCGAGCGCGCTGGGATCTGTAAACACTGTAAACCCGGAAGAAGAGTAATTACGAGAATTTCTGAAGCCTTATGCGCCTCGCCTCATCTATACGCTCTTGCCAGTATCTGTCCGCGTCGTCGGTGACAACAAGCCACAGCACCAAGACCAGCAACACTAACGACTCCATGTCCTCCATGTTTATTGTTTACTATTCAGGTTGTGAGACTACCGCTTAAAAGCTCACTGATGTCACTGTTTGCGCTGCTTAACGACATCACCTGACGTCCACCCACTTTCGCTAACTCCACCCAATGTGTCCACCCACTTCCAGCCAGCACGGTTCAGCGCGGTTGTAGTCGAAATGCAACCCCAACAGCCCCGCTCAGCCCAACTCAGCACGGCACGGCTCAGCCCGACTCAGCCGCGTTTGTAGTGGAAAAGCGGCAATAGACACAAACAACCATTCACACTCACATTCACACCTACGGTCAATTTAGAGTCACCAGTTAACCTAACCTGCATGTCTTTGGACTGTGGGGGAAACCGGAGCACCCGGAGGAAACCCACGCGGACACAGGGAGAACATGCAAACTCCACACAGAAAGGTCCTCGCCGGCCACGGGGCTCGAACCCGGACCTTCTTGCTGTGAGGCGACAGCGCTAACCACTACACCACCGTGCCGCCCTCCCCAAGATCAATCAATCAAAAAAAAAAAAGGATTTACAATACAGAAATGTCCAACTTCTGAAAAGTATATTGATTTATACACTCAATACTTGGTTGGGGCTCCTTTACCATGAATTACTGTATCAATGCGGTGTGGCATGGAGGTGATCAGTCTGTGGCACTGCTGAGGTGCTCTGGAGCACTTGCATGTGACGTCACAGCCGATCCAGATTGTGACAGACGCCATCTTGTCGGTCAAACGCCATATTCCGCCTTCTACTTCTGGTTCTACTTCTGCTTTTACTTCTACCTTTTCTTCTGGAAAACCCTACTATATACAATTCTACTACAATGGCTGCGGCTACAAGCTCTCCCTACCTGTGCACGTTTTTTATGTTTTTTGTGTGTATTTTTGCGTGTTGTTCGTCTGTACCGGGCTTCAATATCCACTACAACCGTATGGACTTGCTGGACATTGGTTTCCAGCAGAAAATGACGGTTTGTAGCGATTTCCATCGCATGCACAACATTCCGGACGAGATAGCGAGACCAGCGGGGTCTCCGTGGATTGTTATCGGAAGCAAAGCGAAGGAGGCGGCGCCGGGAGCGGAAGCAAAAGCGAGGCTGCAGAGCCGGCCTGTTGACTAAGCTCAGAAAACAGCTACTCAAATCTCCACTGCCAAGCCTCTACCTCTCCAACGCCAGATCCATGTAAACAAGACGGACGATTTGGAATTACAGCTGGAATGACCTTATTCTATTCTATAATCGGCTGGTCAGTGCTATACTCAATACTTAAGTGACTTACCCGTCCAATGAGGATTCTTGTTTACAAGATGCCACATCTGAGTCGCTGACAAATCCTGAATTTCTGTAGAGATAACTGTCCAGAGATTTATAAGCACGCAGTGCTTCACCACTGAACAGCGAGGGAAAGTTAATGAGGTAATTATACACGTCCAGGTATTCTGCTGGCAGTTCAAAATCCGGTCGTGAAAACTCCGTCCGGTAAGCCATAAGGGTCACAAATCTGTAGGTCGTTTATTTCAGACATATATCTAGTTATCTGTTCATTAGAAAAATGAGCCGTGTAGTCCGTCGGTTGAAATTGATCCATTCTGCACACGAGTGCAGCAGTATTCAGCGGTGTTTTTGACCGACAAGATGGCGGTTGTGTACTTTCCGGTCACGTGACTGCAAGATCTCTATTGAAGCCCAGGTTGCTTTGATAGTGGCCTTCAGCGTATCTGTATTTTTGGGTCGGGTGTTTCTCATCTTCCTCTTGACAATACCCCATAGATTCTCTATGGGGTTCAGGTCAGGCAAGTTGGCTGGCCAATCAAACACAGTAATATCATGGTCAGCAAACCATTTGGTCGTAGTTTTGGCACTGTGGGTAGGTGCTAAGTCCTGCTGGAAAAGGAAATCAGCATCTCCAAAAAGCTCGTCAGCAGATGGAAGCATGAAGTGCTCAAAAATCTCCTGGTAGATGGCTGTGTTGACTTTGGATTTGATAAAATACAGTGGACCAACACCAGCAGATGACATGGCACCCCAAATCATCACAGACTGTGGAAACTTCACACTGGGCTTCAAACACCTTGGATTCTGTGTCTCTCCACTCTTCCTCCAGACTCTAAAACCGTGATTTCCAAATTAAATGCAAAATGTACTTTCATCTGAAAAGAGGACTTTGGACCACTGAGCAACAGTCCATTTCTTTCTCTCCTTAGCCCAGATAAGACACTTCTGACATTGTCTCTGGCTCAGCAGTAGCTTGATATTAGGAATGCGAAAGTTGTATCCCCTTTCTTGAAGATGTCTGTTCGTGATGGGTCTTGATACACTGACACCAGCCTCAGTCCACTCCTTGTGAAGCTCTCCCAAGTTCTTGAATCAACTTTTCCTGACAATCCTCTCAAGACTGCGGCCATCCCTGTTGCTTGTGCACCTTTTCCAGCCACCCTTTTCAGTAATGCCCTTTTGTGGCTTACCCTCCTTGTGGAGGGCATCAGTGATCATCTTCTGGACAACAGTCAAGTCAGCAGTCTTCCCCATGATTGTGGTTGTGTGTACTGAACTAGACCGAGAGATACACTGTGTTCATACTGTTTTACTCAAAATGAAATATTCTAATATTTTGAGATGGGTTTTTTTTGTTTTTGTACTGTATGCCATACTGATTAAAATTAAAATAGAAAAATGCTTGAAACATTTTAGTTTGTGTAATGAGTCTATAATATATAACATTTTCACTTTCTTAAATAACTGATGGAAAATACTGAACTTTTTCACAATATTCTAATTTTTTGAGATGCACTAGTAGTAGCAATTTTTGTCAACATTTATCTTTTTTTAATAAGTATCAAAAATCTTTATAATTTTTTGCCAGCATTTCTCAGGAGAATAGCATTAATTTTACAGCATGGATAGCGATAACGACAGTGTTCGCAGCGAAAGCGAGTTTTACTACCCTGAGGAAGAAGAAATAAAATAAAACATTTCAGGAGAAAGCTAAAAACCTCTAACTTGCTAATGCCGAGCAAAAACACGGCTGAATCCTGAAAGACTCAATTTTGTATAAATAGGGGACTACATAGGTGGCAAAATGTAGTTTTTTTTTCCTGTCATGGAAGTGCACTTGTATACTGAGGAGGAAGCCATTTGCATTACAGCCGTGAATGAGGATTCAAAATGGCGGCTC
Organism: Neoarius graeffei; assembly: GCF_027579695.1. NCBI lineage: Eukaryota > Metazoa > Chordata > Actinopteri > Siluriformes > Ariidae > Neoarius > Neoarius graeffei. The sequence goes on along the minus strand of NC_083569.1, from coordinate 61,059,030 downwards.
GGCTCGGTTTTCCCTTTCGGGTGCTCTCGTTTTCTGTTAGAATTTGGTAAAGGAAAATTAAATATATTATTTACCAGCGTAAGGTCGGTCCGTATGGTGAAATACCGTGACCTCGGCCTAGAGGGCCTCGCTTAGGGTGACCAGATTTCCCGAGTCTAAAACCGGGACACTTTGCGCGTGACCGTGATACTCGTGCACGCACACATATTTTGATGTAAACATGCACGGCTCAAACCATGGCTCAGGCAGGTGCTTTCATCATTTTGTAGAAGCTCACTTTTATCAACGTTTCAGAGAATAATCAAGTATTTTCTTGTTATCTACATGTACTTCTATCACAATTCAGTTAAAGTAGGAAAATCAGACAACAGATGTGGTGATAGGGAATAGGCCAATAGCCTAAATTTCAACTGATTTATTTCACCTTTGTGAAAACGCCAAGAAAATGCATTGCTTGCATATTAACATCAACATTTTATGCGATTAACTTTTTTTTTAAACAATAGGCTATGCATTGTAACAGGAACGAGCGCATGAGCCTAATCGTTGTCACCTCTGAACCTTTACCCAAAATGCCTCTGTTTAATCTTAACCAGTGTCGGCTATTAACTATTTTGAAAACGGGAACCCTGAGTTGACAACAGCATCAAACAAGTCAAGACAATCTGTGATCCAGATTAAAGACACATGAAACAGATGAAAGACAACAAAAATGTTTCAGAAACACAGCCACCCACCCTAAAGAAGATGCCATTTTATTGCATATATTTACATGATGAGTGAATTTGCTCCAGTAGCGCTTTATTGCCCGAGAGCCTGCTGTGAAACCGCGAGCAAGTATCGGCGAAATTGGCCCAGGTAATGAGCAAGGCTTCGAGAGTAGGCACGGTCATGCGATTCCTCTCGTCAGTCCAGGTGTTGCTCATGAGTGAAAATATTCGCTCAACTGGAGCATTGGTGCCAGGTAGGCACATGGCAAACTGGCAAAGCTGGCTGACATTGCTGTAAGGAATCTCCCTACTCTTGAAGTGTGCGAACATCTCCGCCCAGCGCTCATCCGTTCGGCATTGTTGCGCAGTAGTTGACAGCCGCTAGCGAAAAAAAACGTTATAACGCGGCCTCTGTATTGCAACATTGTACAAATAGATACATTGTAAGGTTGACTGCGCACACACGCACACTGATGCTGAATTGCTAGAAGCTTTACTGACATCTCGTTGGCTATATATGATCGCTGTAACCGGGACAGTTTGTTAGTGTTTGGCGTAAACCAGGACATTTCAGCGTCCCGATGGACCTTTGTCGAGACTGGGGACACGCCACTCAAAATTGGGACTGTCCTGGTCAAACCGGGACGTCTGGTCACGTTAGCCTTGCTCAGTACTTTCAAGACCTCGGTCACGATATTTCACGATACGGACCTCCCAGCTGGTAAATAACATGTATGTACGTCCCTTTACACACTCATCCAGAAGGGTAATTTTGCACAAGGCCATCTGTCTACAGCAGAAAAAAATAAAATAAAACGCGTCTGGAAAAATTCCAAGGGAGTCTGGAGCCAGATTGATCCAGATTCGTGACGTCACGTGCGGATCCGCCAGCAGGCTGAGAGACAAACACAGGAACACCTAATTTAGAGTATAGTCTCTCTTATTTCTTACCCTGGCAACAGTCAACTTGTGGATTGCCAATTTTCTTGGTCTCTTTCTCGGCTCTGCTTGGTCCTCGGCTTTGAGAGCCTCAGTGGATGCAGCACTTCGCCTTCTGTCAGGGGAGACGAACACGGCTGGCTCCTTTGGTGATGCTGACACAGATGGAGACGGTGTTGCTTTGGGCATTCTAACAGCTGGAACTGCGTCTTTTTTCAGATCAAGTTGCTTCTTGATCAAATAGTTCTCAAAGTCGTCGGGCTTTATGAAGTGAGGCCTGCATATGATGCTGTGGTCTGTTGCATGTTGCCAGTTTTTCCGGGTGCCTTGCATGAAGCGCTCCCATTTCTCTCTCATTGTCCGGTCTTTTGGAAAATGATGAGTACTAATCCCATCAAGATTGGTGTTGCTACACCCTCCTACGATACATCTGTTAACCGTTTTAATAATTACGTGATAACGTAGAAGAAATTTGCAGAAAACCACCAGGTCGTTTTCTCATAAACAAACCAGCGCTGACGTAGGATTCAGAGGGAGGCGTCCCGCATGTGACATCACGAAAATCAATGTTTGCCAGGAAATCCAAATGCCAAGTTTTTTTCAGAGGCGGACCAGTTCACCTCAAATGGCTTGAATTTTTCTGGTATTGTGCAAGGTAAAAAATTGCGCAAACTGTGACAGACATTTGACCCAAGTTTAATATAAAATAAGAGAATTACATTGATCTTGCTCCTAAATATACCCAAGATGTGCCCTTTAAAGCCCCTCGCTCGCTCACTCACTCAGAGAATGTTCTCCAGGAACTGGGGCAATTATCTCAATCTATTAGCAGGCTAGACCGACTAGTGGCCTAGTGGTAGCGTGTCCGCCTCTCGATCGGGAGATCGTGAGTTCTATTCACGGTCGGGTCATACCAAGGACCATCATAAAAATGGTACCTACCGCCATCTGGCAAGGCACGCTGCAATACAGATGTGCATGGGGAGTTAAACTCTCGTGGTTACCAGAGGACTAGCCCCCCACTGTAACCCTAGCTATGTAATAGGCGAGAGGCCGAGGGCTATGGAAATGGAGATCGGCGCCGCCTGATGCGCCACATACAGGTTGGGCCTGGTTAGTACTTGAGTGGGAGACTGCCTAGGAATACCAGGTACTGTAAGGCGTGGGAAGGACTTTGACTTTTTTTTTTTTTTTGATTAGCAGGCTAGTAGTAGGAGTTCTTACTATTATTTGTATATGTACTAGTTGTGGTGGTTGTTTTTGTCTTTGTAGGTTCAAGTAGCTTTAGGCCAAGTTTACATTAGACCGTATCTGTCTCGTTTTCTTCGCGGATGCACTGTCCGTTTACATTAAAACGCCTGGAAATGCCGGGAAACGGGAATCCGCCAGGGTCCACGTATTCAATCTAGATCGTGTCTGGTCCGGTGCTGTGTAAACATTGAGATACGCGGATACGCTGTGCTGAGCTCTAGCTGGCGTCGTCATTGGACAACGTCACCGTGACATCCACCTTCCTGATTCGCTGGCGTTGGTCATGTGACGCGACTGCTGAAAAACGGCGCGGACTTCCGCCTTGTATCACCTTTCATTAAAGAGTATAAAAGTATGAAAATACTGCAAATACTGATGCAAATACTGCCCATTGTGTAGTTATGATTGTCTTTAGGCTTGCCATCCTTCCACTTGCAAGTGGTAAGTGACTTGCGCACAGCGGCTCAGTCCCGAATCACTGCTCGTGCGCTTCACTCGCGCGCTCTGTGAGCTGCGCAGGGCCGGAGTGCGCACCCTCCAGAGGGCACTCGCTGTTCAGGGCGGAGTGATTTGGAGCGCAGGATGCCTGCGGAGCCGAGCGTATCCGTGTATTGGCGTTGCTGTGTGCACGCAAATCGTGTATTGGTGTTGCTGTGTGCACACTAATCGTTTTAAAAACGTTAATCTGATGATCCGCTGATACGGTCTAATGTAAACTTGGCCTTACTCTAGCCATTTTGAATTTATTAGATGAGCTCCAACAGCAGAAGACCACGTCAGGTTCCACTTCTGTTAACCAAGAACAGAAAGATGAGGCTGCAGATTGCTCAAGTTCACCAAAACTGGATAAATGTAACCTGTCTGATGGTAAGGTCAGAATTTGGCACCAGCCTACATTGTGTCAACAGTTCAGGCTGGTGGAGGTGGTGTAGTGATGTGGGGAATGTTTTCTTGGCACACTTTGGGCCTGTTAATACCAACCAACCATCGCTTGAATACCACAACCTTTTTTAGTATTGCTGTTGAGCAGGTGCATCCCTTCATGATCAGTTTACCATCTTCTAATGGCTACTTCAAGCATGATAATGCACCATGTCACAAAGCAAACGTCTCAAACTGGTTTCATCTCATCTCATTATCTGTAGCCGCTTTATCCTGACTACAGGGTCGCAGGCAAGCTGGAGCCTATCCCAGCTGACTACGGGCGAAAGGCGGGGTACACCCTGGACAAGTCGCCAGGTCATCACAGGGCTGACACATAGACACAGACAACCATTCACACTCACATTCACACCTACGCTCAATTTAGAGTCACCAGTTAACCTAACCTGCATGTCTTTGGACTGTGGGGGAAACCGGAGCACCCGGAGGAAACCCACGCGGACACGGGGAGAACATGCAAACTCCACACAGAAAGGCCCTCGCCGGCCCCGGGGCTCGAACCCAGAACCTTCTTGCTGTGAGGCGACAGCGCTAACCACTACACCACCGTGCCGCCCAAACTGGTTTCATGAACGTGAAAATGAGTACAGTGGCCTTCCCAGTCACCGGATCTGAATCCAGTCGAACATCTTTGGGATGTGATAGAACAGGAGATTCACAGCATGAAAGTGCACCTGAAAAATCTACAGGAATTGTGTGATGCGATCATCTCAACATGGACCAGAATCTCTCAGGAATGTTCCCAAAGGCTTGTGGAAACCATGCTATAAAGAATTGAGGCTGTTTTGAGAGCAAAGGGAGGCTCAACCCAGTATTAGTATAGTGTTCTGAATTAAGGGTTCAGTGAGTGTATGTCTCTATGATAGAATTTGCTCTTTGTTTCTCTCTCAGCCCCACAAGCTCTCATGTTGAATGGTGTAAACAGCTGATCGCTGCCACAATCTCCAGCCAGATCTCCAGCTCTGCTATTCCTGAGGTTGTGAGCCGTGACTCCAAAGTGAGTAGATTTGATATAGTGCTGATTTTATTTAATTACATTTTTTAATGTTTCAGATCCTTTCCTAATATCATTCATGTCATTATTCAAACTTAAGAGATGTTACATGACTCATGTAAATTCACTGTATGGTAAAAGCACACGTTTTATTTAATTTGTGAATTCATATTATTGTGAAGCTAAGTGGAATGAAAAAAGCAACCTTGCTTACTAATTAGTCTGATTTTCAAGGTGAGCGTAGTACAGAGATTATATAACTAATTATTCTTTACTGTACGTGTCATTGTGGTGCATGCGTTGTTTGTTTTTGTTCAGCAGATTGGTTGGAAGCTAGAGCATAGGGTAAGACACGAGTGCTGCTGTGTGCGTGTGCACGTCTGTAAGCTTCTCCTAGAGTGCATAATACAATAGTGAATAATTGTCATTCTGTAGTACGCTGTTGGGAATCACTCAGATTTGACTGCTTTCGCATTGCTTGTTTTTGCTTGCTTTGAAATTCTCTTTATTATTCTTCATGTTGTGCTATGATCTAGTATGAGTCTTGTTATTGCTTAGTACAGATGCTTTGTCTGATCCTTTAAGAGAATAGTTTGCACAAAAAAAAAAAATCAGTTGCACAATTCGCTTTATCCCAATTGCAAGTTGATCTGTGTGGACATGTTTGGTGCAGTGAAACAACAAGGCCTATTGTACAAACTGCATACTTAAAGCACATTCTCATTCATCTCATTATCTGTAGCCGCTTAATCCTGTTCTACAGGGTCGCAGGCAAGCTGGAGCCTATCCCAGCTGACTACGGGCGAAAGGCGGGGTACACCCTGGACAAGTCGCCAGGTCATCACAGGGCTGACACATAGACACAGACAACCATTCACACTCACATTCACACCTACGGTCAATTTAGAGTCACCAGTTAACCTAACCTGCATGTCTTTGGACTGTGGGGGAAACCGGAGCACCCGGAGGAAACCCACGCGGACACGGGGAGAACTCCGCACAGAAAGGCCCTCGCCGACCACGGGGCTCGAACCCGGACCTTCTTGCCGTGAGGCGACACCGCTAACCACTACACCACCGTGCCGCCCGCAAAAGGATATTGTCTGGCTGAATAATATAGTTTGTATGAAAACTAATAGAGTAATAATAATAACGATGAGAGCTGTAGGTTATCAGAAGCACTGCTCTTAGTGTTGTAGCATTTGAATAAAAAAACATTACTGTTAAGTGGTAAAACATGTCTATATAACTGTACAAAAAAAATCTCCACAAACAAAACACCACATTTCAATCTCAGTAATAGATTAGCCAAGTGAAATCCTTTAGTCACTCAATGTTATATCTGTATTATTATTATGGAGCCTTTATTAGATTTATAAGGCTGAGAGGATTCTCACTGTAGACATGACCTCATCTCTGTGTGAGACTTAATCCTCCTGCAGACCTAAAAGCAATGGGTACTTAAATATCTGACTCTAATATTATTTGAAAATCTAATGTTCCTCTCAGCATTTGGTTACCGATTAGTAGACATGCCCAGCTTTCCCATGATACAAAGCCTTTAAACTAGAAAGTGACCCAACAGGCTGAGAGGCTTTTGTTCATATGGAAACATTCGCTTTGCTAGCTAAGCAGTTGATGGTAAACATGCAAACAATAGCCTTTACAGTCGCTTGTCAGAGGTTCCTTTAAAAATGTTGAGCAGAATATTAAACTATCTAGGGGCGTTCTTCTAACTGGCTGTTTTCTCGAATGGTTATTGAGTACTTGGGAAAGAAATCAGTTCCTCGAGTTTATTATACAACAGATAAAGAAATGCATGTTGGAAATTGTCATTTCTGAATCAATAGACTTGTATTGAAGTCGCTACTTTGTTCATCATGAAATTTTAATATGCAAATGATACCAGAAATGATGCCATTGAAAAATACAGACGTGACCTAAATACAAATGAACAGATTTAATCCTCGGGTGAGTGAACCTCACCTCGTCGTCACTGATCCACATTCTTGACTGCGTTGTTCAGATCAGACCAAATTACTGCTTACAGTTACATCGTGTATAAATCTACTACATCTGATCTTCCTTTTCAGTGTCTCTCGCCTCAGAAGAAATGCCCTCCGATATTGCGCATGCAGCACAGTGAGGGGCATAAAGCTTGAAAACATTTACAGTCTGAATTTATCACGTGAATTTAATGTGCAACAGTATTGGTACAGCCATGACGTACAAATCAAATTAGATAGTATTATCAAAATAATCAGTTCAAGTGTACAATTCCACCTTCAAACCTCATTCCACATCTCTGTAACTGTGTACTGAGGAAGAAACGGAGTCCATCTTTGTCACTGTTGCAGGTGAGTTTTGAAATCGGATGAATCTGGATTTTCCTTGGTGAATTAGGATTTAGAGTTAGGGTTGGATGATCTAGTGGAATGCTTAATTTCTTTGTTGCATCTGAATCCTCTGTGGTGTAGTGGTAAAGTGGTGGCCTTCAAAGCAGAAGGTCCTGAGTTTGATTCCCAGCAAGGACAGCAAAAGGTGGGAAAAGAAAAGCAAATTAGACAGAAAGACAGGTATATAAGTGTAATTCTGGGTTGAGAGGTATAAGAGGATAGAAGATATAAAGGGGGTGGGATGAGGGGGGAAAGGTGAATAGAGAGTGGTTGTCGAAGTGTTCTCATTGTTTTATGACCCCCTCCCCCAGGGTGCATCAGCTGCCCCCTAAAAATGAAAAGTTCCTCCGATCATGATGCATTTTTGTTTTTATGTTCCTTTTGGTAAGAAAACACACTGGGTGAAATATTTTGACAAAATTCAAAAGTTTAATGGTGGCACCAGGAGCTCAAAGTTATGGAAAAAGCTGCTATTTTATGACTTTTATGACAAAATTTCGATCACTTTTCATCAAACATTATGGCACCTTATAGAGTATACCAAATATCTTAGATACACATTTTTAGTACATATTCTAAATATATTATCAAGCACAGTTTGAGTTTTAGCTGTTCATTGAATCATTGTTCAACTACTTTTAAACAATACAAATGTATTATGAATCACATTAATGCTTCTCAATCCCTTGCAAAGGTTCTTAACATGATCTCTGGGTCACAAGAAATCAATAAATGGAGTCCAACATTGTGATTCAAACCTTACGCGAAAACAGAAAAGCGTTTTTGGGCAAAAAAATGAACCTCATGGTGCCACCATTAGACTTTTGAATATGGTCAAAAAATTTTACAGGATGTCTTTATTGGTGAAAGGGAACACCCGAACAAAAATACATCAGATTTTATGAAAGTGAGGGCAACTGATGCACCCTAATACCCCCCCCCCCCCCCCCCCCCCCAAAAAAAAAAAAAAAAAAAATCCCTCTTAAGAATGTCGACCTAATTCACCTAGGTGAATCCAGACTCATCTGATTTCAAAAATCACCTGTTACATCACCACTCACCATTATTCACTGCATGTTCGTGTGTGTGTGTGTCCATGTTTTTCTGTGATCAACAGGTATCCAGGAGGCCTAATTTGAGGGTAAGATTGTCTTCAAGAGCTGGCTGTGTCTAATCACTCTTATCAAAGCTCCTACTCAAGCTGATTGATTAGTTTCTTTAGGACATCCACTTTTCATACACTATTTGGCCAAAATTTTAGACACTTAACCTTCATGCCCATATGTGAGCCTTTCCTAAACAAAGTTAGAAGCACAGAATTGTCTAGAAAGAAACCAAGGTGTCAAGCTGTCACCTGTTCCAGCAGGACAATACCCCTGCGCACAAAGCAAGGCCTATAAAGACATGGTGTGTTAAAGTTGAATTGGAAGAACTTGAGTGTCCTGTACAGAGCTCTGACCTCAGCCCCACTGAATACCTATGGGATGGATTGGAATGCAGACTGCACCCCAGGCCTCCTCACCGGCCATCAATACCTGACTTTGTTAATGCTCTTAATGCTCATGTCCCTTCACAGAAGAGTGGAGGTTATTATAGCAGCAAAGTGGGGACTAAATCTAAAATGTTCAACAACCTTACATGAATATGATGGTCAGGTGTCCACAAACTTTTGGCCATATAGTGTAGTTTAACACGCTTTGATTCCCCTGCATGACATCAGCCATACAGACTCTGCCTCTGGTCTTTATACTCACTCCCCCAGAACTGGCTTTTATACAACACCAAATCCGAAAAAGTTGGGAGGGTATGTTGAAATTAAAACTGAAAACAGTGATTTGTAAATAATCTTTGGCCTATATTACACTCAAAACAATACAACAGCACATGATTTTGATGTTTTAACTCAAGGAGTTTTATTATGGCGTTTGTTTTTCAAAATAAGTATGTTTCCATTTTGATTCTTGCAAGATATTTTAAAAAAAAAGTTGGGATGATAAAGCATTTACCATTTTTATAATATTTCCATTCCTTACCATAACACTTAAAAGATGTTTAAGGACTGAAGACACCAAGTGATGAAGTATTTCAGGTGTTATTTTGTCCCGTTCTTCCTGCAAATAGGTCTTAAAGTGCCATTCCACCATTGGATGTATTTTTTTGGCATAAAATACAATATATTTTATGACAACATGACTAGACAGAGAAATCTTTTAGCTTCAAAATGATATATCAAACATAATTTTTTGACAACGACAAGTATATTAATTTTGCGACCAAAGTCACCTACCCTTTTAATTTCCGCGTGGTAGTGAAATGTGATGTCATCGGCAGGTTCCCCTTCTTGTGTACCATGTGACGTGGCACAGATTATCAGCAATGGCGGATAGAATGCGATTGTCAGCTTTGGAAAAGAAGCGAAGGAAAATAGCAAGTGATGCCCAAAGGAGACGGTCGATGGTGAATATCGGCACAGCAATCGACAAGTGGAAATCGCGTTCTATCCACCATTGCTGATAATCTGTGCCACGTCACACGTCACATGGTACACAAGAAGGGGAACCTGCCGATGACATCACGTTTCACTACCGCGCGGAAATTAAAAGGGTAGGTGACTGGTCGCAAAATTAATATACTTGTCGTTGTCAAAAAATTATGTTTGATATATAATTTTGAAGCTAAAAGATTTCTCTGTCTAGTCATGTTGTCATAAAATATATTGTATTTTATGCCAAAGAATACATCCAATGGTGGAATGGCACTTTAAGGTGTGTAAAAGTACAGGGTCGCCGTTGTCCTAATTTTTGTTTCAAAATTCGCCATACGTTCTCTATTAGGGACAGAGGGGACAGGCACCCTCTCCTTCCACAGCTATGCCTTTGTAATGAGTGCAGAATGTGGTTTTGCATTGTCTTGTTGAAATCTCCCTGGAAAAGGTATCCTCTTGAAGGCAGCACATGTTCCTCCAAAATCTCAATGTACTTTTCTGCATTAATGCTGACATCACCGAGGTCCAAGTTACCTTTGCCAAGGGCACTGACACAACCCCATACCATGACACACCCTGGCTTTTTGACTTCTTGTTGGTACCAGTCTGGATAGTCCTTTTGGTCTTTGTTCCAGAGCACACAGTGTCCATTATGTCCAGAAAAGACCTGGAATACTGATTCATCTGAGCACAATACACACTTCCACTGTGTGTTGGTCCATCCCAGATGCCTCCGAGCCCTGAGAAGTCAATGATGATGATTCTGGACAGGGTTAAGATAAAACTTCCTTTTTGCCCAATAAAGTTTTAACTGGCATTTGTGGATGTAACACTGTGTTGTAGTGCTTGACAAAGGTTTCCCAAAGTAATCCTAAGCCCATGTGGTTATATCAGCAATAGCTGAATGACGGTTCTTGATGCAGCGCCGTCTGAGGGATCAGAGATCATTGGTGTTCAGCTTAGGCTTGTGCCCTTTCCTTTTACACACAGAAATTCCTCCACATTCCTTGAATCATTTAATGATGCACCGTAGAGTAGAGCCCTGCACTCCCGCGGGAGGCTCGCGGGACCCGCCGCAAAGTAGTGCGGCGCAGGACAAATTTTGAAAGCTCATTGCAGGCGCGGGCGGGACCGGAAGTGCACATATGCGCGCGGGAGTGCACATATGCGGCGCGGGCAGGAGCCGTGATAAGCTGCAGTCCCGCTAACTAAAAATGTGCTTGAAATAAAATTTATAAATTATTAATTTATGTCTATCATATATAATTTGTGCTGGATATTTTATTTGGCATTAATAAAAACATTTTAAGATGCCTAAATTTGCAGAGAGAGTCAGATTGCCAGATTGAGTGAGGAATGGCATCTTAAATTTGCCATTGATCACCCTAACGGGCAATCCTTTGATCACTCTAATGACTCGCAGTTCACACCCAGCCTCCAGTGACCCACACTAACATGATGCCTCAATGACACCTTAGATGAGCTGGTCATCAGAATTATGATTCTGATTCTGATTCAGGAGAGGATAAATATCTCTCGTTCGTTTCTCTATTCTTTTCCTCTTCCGTGTTTGAGATCTCTGATCATGGCAGAAGAGCAGAGCTCCTTTACTGAATCTCACAGTGCTTCAAAAGTAAGTGGCTGAACAATAAATATACCAAATTTCCACTTGGAATTACGTGCTCGCCTGTCTTTATTATTATTATTAGTGCTGTAAAAAATGTCGCGTTATTATCGCGTTAACTTGACTCAATTTTAACGGCGATATTTTTTTTTATCGCGAGATTAACGCTCTGTGACATGATGTAGGTTTTTCATAAGCTTTTGAAACTAGTAGAGATGGGATTTATGGCTCTTTGATGGGATCCGCATCTTTGTGATCCGTTCTTTGAAAAGAGCCGTTCAGAAGACTGGCTCATTTGGCTCTTTTTAAATATTTATTCAGTTTTAAGAAGACAGCGTCTGTAAACTCAATTCTATCCCAGAAATCCTTCCTGTAATATGCAAATTTGGCCGCCTCTGATTGGACAGCGCGACGCATCAACAGGCAGAAAAAGTGTAAAAATACGAAATGTGTTAAGTGAGATGAAACAGTAAAGATCAGATTCAATGCAATATTTATCAACGAACAACTTAGTTAATATAATAGTGTACTTTATATTATAATCAAGCATGTCAAGCCTACCGTCACTGTGTAAACTGTCTCTCTGATAGAGCTGTAGACTAACTCAAGCAGTAAATCACTTCACTGAGTGAAGTGGAAAAAGAGTGAAGTTCACTCCTCTTGTTAGCTCTGCTTTGCAATAAAAAAAAAAAACACCCTTGGTACAAAGCAAGCCCATTCACTTTTTTATGCTGATCAGAGAATTACAATGGTTTCTCATGTGATAAAAATGTGCGATTCGCAATTAAATATTTTAATCGCTTGACAGCACTAATTATTATTATTAGAGACACTACATGCTGAATTCAGAAACAAGGTAAATAATAACAAACGTGAACATGAGCTGTAGATATTTATGCTCAGATCCACTCAAAGTAGGGGGCGGGGCACCATCACGCTGTGTCAAGGCAAGAACTTTCCTGAGAAATAACGCGAATGTCTGCATCATGCGGGATTTGCGGGCGGGAGCGGGACAAAATATGGCGGGCGGGAGCGGGACTGAAAATCATAATTCTTTGCGGGCACGGGCGGGAGCGTGACTGCACAATGCGGGCGCGGGCGGGGACTGAAAAATCCAACCCACGCAGACCTCTACCGTAGAGGGTGAAATATCCAAATCCTTTCCTATCTTTCTTGGAGGAACGTTGTTTTTAAACATTTTCAATAATTTTCTCACGCATTTGTTGACAAACTGGAGATCTTTGGGCCATCTTTGCCTTTTCAGGATACTGATTTTGTACCAAATCACGTCATGATTTAATTGTTTTACCTCATTACTAGCCTCAAATTTCCCCTGTCCCATCATTTTTTAGAATGTGTTGCAGGTCTGAAACACAGGAATGGATGTATCTTGACAAAAGAAATGAAGCTGACCAGACAAAACGTGAAATATCTTGGATGCATACTGACTGCAATGAAATACAAGTCAAAGTAAATTTAGAAATCGCTGCCCCCCCCCCTTTTTTTTTTTAAATTTGCATTTTCCGTACTGTCCTAACTTTTCCTGATTTGGGGTTGTAATAAACCTGCATGTGATAATTGAATTTGGAGAATAAAACCTTTTTCAGAGTCACTTTTATTGCCAGGTACGTGAATACACACGAGGAATTTGACTCTGGTTTCACTTCGCTCTCTTAGTACAAACAGATAAAAAAGCGTCGACAAAAAGCTATGTACCGTACATGTAGAAGGGTATATATTAATCTTTTGGTGCAAAATGGTGCATAGTGCAAGGATGACTTAGTAAATATAAATATACAGTGTGCACAGAATGACGGTACGAGTGTGCAGATATTTCACAGATGATGTTACTGATATTTGAGTCCGGTTTTAGCTGTTCATCACAGAGACAGCCTGAGGAGGAAAAAACTGTTCTTGTGTCTGGTTGTTTTTGCGTACAGTGATCTATAGCGTCTCCCAGAGGGGAGAAGTTTAAACAGTTTGTGACCAGGGTGTGATGGGTGTAAGAGATGTTACCTGCCCGTTTCCTGACTCTGGACAGGTACAGGTCTTGGATGGAGGGCAGGCTGACACCAATAATTTTCTCTGCAGACCTTGTTGTCCGTTGCAGTCTGTTCTTGTCCTGTTTGGTGACCAATCCAAACCAAACACTCAGTGCGTTTACATGCACATAGAGAAAATCGAATTTCTGCTGTTGCTCGACTGAAATCGAAGTTCTAAATGGCATGGAAACACCTTAGCTTGGCTGAAATTGAACCGAACTTGATTTCTCGTAATCGAGCTACGCGACCTAGATTATGCGATTTTAGCCGAGCTACTTAGTGCATGTAAACCCTATCGAGCTACGTAGTCGAGCTACTTACTTCAGCACTGCCCCTTCCGGGAGTGACGAGACCACAAGCGGGAAACACAACAGCCTCGGTCGGGGAAAAAAAAAAAAAAAAACAGCCTCGGTCGGCATGACACGTCACCTTAGCCGCCACTTTATTAGGAACACTTCTGTTCGTACATACAAACTACAAACACTCTTCTTGTGAACACAGAACTGATAACTTTGTTTATACTCTTGAATAGCTCTTCTTCATGACGACAACCAGAAGTGTACCAACACGATGGGGCGTGTAGCGCCACCTGTGGCTCGGGTGCACAATGTACCTCACACAATAGCTCGATTTCCTTGTGTGCATGTAGGATTGGATTTCTCTGGCACCCCTGCTGGGACCCTTAGCTCGATTACCGACAGTAGCTCGATTTGGATGTGCATGTAAACGCATCGAGTGATGGAAGAGCAGAGAACAGACTGAATGATGTCAGAGTAGAATTGTGTCAGCAGCTCCTTAGGCAGGTTGAGCTTCCTGAGCTGGTGCAGAAAGTACAACCTCTGCTGGGCCTTTTTGATGATGGTGACTGTGTTGGTCTCCCACTTCAGGTCCCGGGAGACTGTGGAGCCCAGAAACCTGAAAGTTTCAACAGCAGTCACAGTGTTGTTGGTGGTGGTGATGGGCGGCAGGGTGTGTGTGTGAGGGGGGGGGGTCCTCCTAAAGTCCACTGTCATCTCCACAGTTTTGAGCGTGTTCAGCGCCAGATTGTTCTGACCGCACCAACAGAACAACCTTTTATAATATAATTGCCACCATTTGCCCAGTCTGGGGTATGTTAAAACCCGTTCTATTAATTTTTTTCCCGCTCATGTTGTTTTAATGTACAGTAGGGAAATTATTGCGTTCATTTTAGTGCTGTGCATAAAATTTAAGGAAAACTATGCAACCTAATTCCACAGAAAGTAGGTTCTACATGCAATCCCAGTGAAAGACATTTGCCTCTTTCTTCAAATCTTAATGCTGCTGTAGTCCGAAATCCTGATTTAAGAGGAACGTGATTGTTGGCAAAAGAACCAGACTGATGATGATGCTGATGCTCCCCCCCCCCCCCCCCCCCCCCCCAAAAAAAAAAAAAAGTTGTGGTGAAAATATGTTGTGCAGGATTGTGGGAAGAATGTGACCTTTGACATTTCTGTGCTTTGCTGCTGGTGAATGATGTTAAGGCATACTATACTCTAGCTCTATGACGTTTGTCTTTATTTCAAGGAATATTTACATTAAATTTATTCATTATAGGCAACTTGATGAATTCTGTTTACACTCCTATATAGAAGTCATCTGATTTTTGATTTCACCTTTTTAAGCTCCTGTAAGAAAATAATAATAATAATAATAATAACCAAGTCTGACAAACCTAAACATTTGCTTCATTACCTCCGCCAAGGAGGTTATGTTTACGTTTCAGTAGCGTTGGTTTGTTTGTTTGTTGGTTGGTTTGTCTGTTAGCAACATTACAGAAAAAGTTATAAACGGATTGCTCTGAAATTTTCCCCAGAGGTGTGATTGGGCACAAGTAACAATCCATTAAATTTTGGCGGTGATCTGGATCACCTTCTGGATCCCAGAATTTTTTTTAAAGGATTCTTGGCGGAGGTCTGCGCTCTCCGAGTGCTTTTCTAGTTTTATATATATTACACACCTGTACGAAAGGATATGTGCTTTTTACATTGACTGTGTGTGAATTACTGAATAGCCTTAATCGAATCCGTATAACTCTTGTGTTGTAGTGAACACGGAGTGTGGTTGTGGTATGTGTGCTGTCTTCCTCATGTCATACTTCCTGTGTCTGTATGGAGGTTTGAACTTTAGGCCTAAATATGTCTGTTTGCACTGCTGCGTTCTTCCTCTGTCATGTTCTCTTAATGTAGACTCTTCCCTCACACTGTTTCAGCACCCTGATCTTTTTCCGGCTCTGTTTTCTTCTTCTGCTTCCCTCTGTCTGCTGCTTGGCTGTCTGTCCAGTCTCAGGACTCTCGAGAGGAACATGGCTATGAGGGTGACAGTGACACTGAGCTGCCTCCTCACACCCTGGCAAGTCTCTCTTTAACCCCTAATCAACCTCCCTTTCTCTACTTTCCCTCCGCTGCACAGCATCTCTCATCACTTCCTGGATATTGACTGTTCTATTTCTGCTGCACGCTGACTGACCATTACTGTTGCTTGTTTAAGTCTCCTGCAGTGCTCTAGTCCTGCATCCCATTGCATTTGTGTTCAGCCCTCCTTTGCAGCTTTCACTCCCAAATAGCAAAGCACGAAAAGGAATTATGATGTATTTAGTATTCCTTTTATAGTGTGCGTTATACAGAAACGCAGAATAAACTTGAAAACGAGCAACGTTTCAAGAAAAATTCTCCCAGGGAACATAGTGTTGAATATTTAAAAATGTTTGTATGATGGCAGAATTTAAAGGAAAAACCTGACAACGAAAGTTCATTTAAAAAAAAAAAAGTATTGAAGGTATTTTTTATATTTTTAAAAAAGTAGACATTATAAATCATGGAAATAATCAAGAGAGAAATAATGTGCTCTTTGTCATTCAGCCCAAATTTTCGTCATATTTATTGTTTTGATAGTCCTGGGTTAGACCACCAAACCTGGAACTAGCTTGTGTATTTTTAATTAGCAGCTCTAACTGTTACTGACTTGTCACTCGAGCTAATTAAAAGTAGACGGCCTTTCGATTTCATCAAATCGGTGAAATTTAGTTCCGTCTGAAATTTGGTCATTGTGATGTGCTTATTTCTGTAATATCTTAAAAACCAGGCCATTCTGTGGCTGGGAAGTTATTTAATTTGAGGGAATTAAAGCAAATAATGTGCATGAAATCACTCGCTTTGCACAGTCAAGCAGACAGAGGAAGTCCATGTGCGCATGCGCAGGTTTACCTTCTTTTGGTTTTTACGGCAGCCGGCATCCAGTGTTGCATTACTGCCATCTACAGGTTTACCTTGACCGTGCACTGTCAGTTACATCATTCTGTCACTAAACGAACAGCTGATCACACCCAACACCCTAAGGCGCTCGCTGACCGCCGATTATTTATTAGTTTGGTCCTGCGTTTCCTTTCCTTCACAACATAACGTCTCTTCTCGCTTTCCGTTACTGTAGTCAGTCTTTCACGTTTCATTCGCATCCCCTTATTTTCCTCTCCTGTTTCAAATTTGTATCCCACAATGCCTTGCGCGAATGGGGAAAGCCCACCATGTGATGCATGACATAGTATCTTGTATTGCGTCATGGTGAAGCAGGAAAAAATGGCGGCAAATTTAGGGCCACATGGCCCTAAAGTCATTAATCGTTCTATTAAAAAAAAAAAACTAATAAAATTTGGAAGTCTGTGATTCGAATTCAGTAGCTTTGGGTCCACTAAACAAAAATAACTAGGTGTTGGGGAAAATTCTTTTTTATGACCTTCATTTGAAAAATCTGAAAGGCAGTCTACCTTTTAAGGCATTAGTTAAATTGTCAAAAAAAAAAAGTAAGTTCCTTTATGGTTTTATGACTTGTTTTTGTTTGAAACTGCACCCTATTGACTATATCAGGGGTTTTCAAAGTGTGGGAGAGTCAGCCCCCCTCAGAGAGCAAATAAACAGCGCTCCCCCCCCCCCCCCCCACAATTTTTGTTGTTGCTATACTTAATGTTCCATTCGTATTTAAAAAAAAATGGTTGTTGTACACTTTTTTTTTTCTTTTACACATTTTAAACATCTGTGCTTTTTGAAAACATCTTTTTTTACATATTTAAAACATCTGTGCTTTTTTTTTTTTCAAACATCTTGTTTTACACATTTTAAACATCTCATAGCATCGTTAGCTAGCACCTCTTGGCAGACAACACACTGTGGCAGTGGAGCATCTTCAGATCCAGTCCATGAAAATCCAAACTTTAAATAATCGTGGTCATACTTCCTTCTTTTTTTGCTTGGCCCAGACTCTGTCTCCTCACTCACTGTAGCTGTAGGTACTAAAAATCGATCCATTTTGTCTCTGGCAAAGGCTAGCTGAAGTTCGCTAAATGTCCGCAATGGAGCACTTGCATGTGATGTCACAGCCGATCCAGATTGTGACAGCTGCCATCTTGTCGGTCAAACGCCATATTTCCGCCTTCTACTTCTACTTCTGGTTCTACTTCTGCTTTTACTTCTACCTTTTCTTCTGGAAAACCTTACTATATACAATTCTACTACAACGGCTGCGGCTACAAGCTCTCCCTACCTGTGCACGGTTTTTATGTTTTTTGTGTATTTTTGCGTGTTGTTCGTCTGTACCGGACTTCAATATCCACTACAACCGTATGGACTTACTGGACATTGGTTTCCAGCAGAAAATGACGGTTTGTAGCGATTTCCATCGCATGCACAACATTCCGGACGAGATAGCAAGACCAGCAGGGTCTCCGTGGATTGTTATCGGAAGCAAAGCGAAGGAGGCGGCGCCGGGAGCGGAAGCAAAAGCGAGGCTGCAGAGCCGGCCTGTTGACTAAGCTCAGAAAACAGCCACTCAAACCTCCACTGCTAAGCCTCTATCTCTCCAACGCCAGATCCATGGTAAACAAGACGGACGATTTGGAATTACAGCTGGAATTACCTTATTCTATTCTATAATCGGCTGGTCAGTGCTATACTCAATACTTAAGTGACTTACCCATCCAATGAGGATTCTTGTTTACAAGATGCCACATCTGAGTCGCTGACAAATCCTGAATTTCTGTAAAGATAACTGTCCAGAGATTTATAGGCACTCAGTGCTTCACCACTGAACAGCGAGGGAAAGTTGATGAGGTAATTATACACATCCAGGTATTCCGCTGGCAGTTCAAAATCCGGTCGTGAAAACTCCGTCCGGTAAGCCATAAGGGTCACAAATCTGTAGGTCGTTTATTTTAGACATATATCTAGTTATCTGTTCATTAGAAAAATGAGCCGTGTAGTCCGTCGGTTGAAATTGATCCATTCTGTACACGAGTGCAGCAGTATTCAGCGGTGTTTTTTACCGACAAGATGGCGGCTGTGTACTTTCCGGTCACGTGACTGCAAGATCTCTATAGTAACTTATTCTGGTTTATTTTTCCTCACCTTGCGCCCCCCCGAAGAACTCTGGCACCCCCTAGGGGAGGCGCGCCCCACACTTTGAAAAGCCCTGCACTATATATAGTGCACTATTTGGGGAGTTTTGACATTTTGTAATCTGAAAGTGAAGTGAAGGATATCAAGTTTGTTCTTGAATTCACACAATACACTGCTTAGTGTTGGTGTCCAAATCATGCCCTCTAAAGGTTAAAGAAAGATCAAACTATTTTGAGTATAAAGTTGACTGCACAATGGTGCAAAAGCAAGAAGAATCAGGATTGGTCAATCCTAAACTACACAAATACTGATTTATGAAAGTTGACGGTGTAGGTAAGTAACATCATGCTTAGATTTGGGCTGCCTAAATTTATATTAAAAAAAATTTTACTTGTACAATGTACTGTAAATTATATTGATAGAAGACTCGTATTAGTAAGCAATCACAGATTTAATTTCCCCTCAGGTCTTAAATTATAGTGTTTCCGGGGGGTGTCAGTTTAAATAATTATTTAAATTTATTTTCTAATAGAATTTACATATTTTTTGTGCAGCAAGCATTTAAAGACATGCAGAAGCCAGTT
The DNA here is from genome assembly GCF_027579695.1 of Neoarius graeffei. Classification (NCBI taxonomy): domain Eukaryota; kingdom Metazoa; phylum Chordata; class Actinopteri; order Siluriformes; family Ariidae; genus Neoarius; species Neoarius graeffei. The sequence goes on along the minus strand of NC_083569.1, from coordinate 61,039,658 downwards.
CTCATGGACGAAGTTCCACTCATCCCTGGGGAGAGCATTAAAATAACTGGTAAGTGTTTTCCTGAACTCCTTCACACTACACCGCATGACATTTCTCATGAGCTGCTTCTGCTGCAACACCCAGAGAATAATCTCTGACTGTTCTTTATCTGTAGCTAAAGATGTGATGTATATCTGTCCGTTCACTGGAGCCGTGACGGGCACGCTCACCATCACCGACTACAAGCTGTACTTCGTCAGTCTTGAGCGGGTGAGCGATGGTCTTAATATTGTGTCGTTTGTGCCATTTAAAGCTAATCAGCATAATCATTTGTGGCTGCAGATTAAATCCGTCCGTACTGTTTTTAGGACCATCCCTTTGTGCTGAATGTGAATTTGGGGGTGATAAGCCGGTTGGAGACCATCAGTGTTCAGAGTCATGGAGAGAACACACATGGGATGGAGATTGTCTGCAAGGTGAAAGACTACTCGATAAAACGGAACACATATTGGTGTATGTTCTATTGCAAACGATGCAAGTTTGAGTAAGTTGATGGTAATCTCATTAAATGTTGATGAATTGGACCTGATGACCAGTTGAGAAGGAACAACAGAATATTTACTGTATCACCAATGACCTACTACTGAGAGACGGTACAGTAAGCACTTGAGGGCTAGGGGCCTTGATCAAGAGTGCAGTTTGTGTCGGATTTAAACTCAGAACTACTTCTTTTTCTCTTCACGCAAGCGTAATTCACAGCAAGACTGAATCCTCAAGGATTTTCTGTTCACGCATATGCTCACTCATTGGGATATCAATAATATTGATTTAGAAATTAACTAATGCGCTACTTGGACTGGTATTTGAAATTCAACCACAGAAACTTTGAAAATCATGTATATACGTACTGTATGTCATTTTTAGGGATTTGAATTCCCAACCTTTGTCTTTTTCTCCATCAGGACATGAGGAGTCCAAGGTTTGCCTATAATAAAGATGAACAGAGTAAACTGGAAATTGGGGAGACACTTACCAAGTGCACCTTCCCACTGTCCAATGATCTGGTGGGTCAAAGTGTCCACTTTAATCCAGTATGTTGCCAGTATTTGGTCCTTATTACAAGAGAAGTTGTAAATAATTGATTTCACATCTCTTTCTAGCCCCTGTTTGCTTTCCACTACACGGAAAGGTATCCAGTAGATGGATGGAAGGTTTATGACCCAGTATCCGAGTACAAGAGAATGGTGAGACATGTTATAACCCTGTATTTACATTTTGGTTACACTTCAACAAAACATGTTAAAACAAGTTAAATATTGCTGATTATTATACATACAGGCCACTTTTTCCATGGAATAAAAACATGTATTCTGTTCCCTTCTAGCAGGGTTATTGATGGCATTCAGTATTTATCATATCGCTTATCCTTCATGTATTACGGCACTCTTCCCAATAGAGAATGAGCGTGCAGTATTGTTATAATATTGCACATTGTCAAGACAACACATCACACATCAGAGCTCGTGCGAATATCCAGTGACACAACTTTTCTGCTGGGCATGCACAGAACCATTTCTTTGTTGGCCGGGAAAGAGAGAAAACGAGGTTAATCAAGTGCTACTGTTCGGATTAAGTGCTAAATAAATAAACTGAAGACACGCTGAACACCTGAAAGGCTACCAAAACTTCATTATATATTCTTCACGCATATTTACAAGAGAAAAACATACCAACAGACATCGAAAAACTGGAAGAGAGACACAACTTCTGTGCTAGCGAGTGACTGTGCCAATTTGTAAACATACATGGTTGCCAGGTTTGCTTCGATAAAAGCAACAGATTTTGAGAGAATTTTGGCTGCCAGGCCACTCTGTGTGTAGCTGTCTATGTTGATTTTAAAAGTAACTAAGTAAATTACACAGGGAAAATAATATTCGGCTTGACTGCGCTAGCACTGGCCTTCACTAACATTACACCGGTTGGAAGGTAAGTGGGCTGCTGCACTCGCAGCACCAAGTTATGGGTAAGCTAGCATTGGCCTTCTCTAATGCTACTGCTACACCGGTTGGAAGGTAACTGGACTGCTGTGCTAACAGCACAGAGTCGTGGGTAAGCTAGCGTTGGCCTTCAAGACTGCTGATATGAAGAGTGTGTAGGTATAATAATAATAATATTGGCTGTCTTTTTTCGTGGTCTATCGGATGTATTCCATTCAGCTAGCATGATACTGAACTCATCTTCGACTCGTTGAATCTCATGCTAGCTAAATAGAACACATCTGATCTACCACTCAAAGCCAGCCAATATTATTTAAATAGAAAATCGAAGTAAGAAATAATGTTTGGCAGTTTTTGATTGTACAACCCCGATTCCAAAAAAGTTGGGATAAAGTACAAATTGTAAATAAAAACGGAATGCAATAATTTACAAATCTCAAAAACTGATATTGTATTCACAATAGATCATAGACAACATATCAGATGTCGAAAGTGAGACATTTTGAAATTTCATGCCAAATATTGGCTCATTTGAAATTTCATGACAGCAACACATCTCAAAAAAGTTGGGACGGGGCAATAAGAGGCTGGAAAAGTTAAAGGTACAAAAAAGGAACAGCTGGAGGACCAAATTGCAACTCATTAGGTCATTAACATGACTGGGTATAAAAAGAGCATCTTGGAGTGGCAGCTGCTCTCAGAAGTAAAGATGGGAAGAGGATCACCAATCCCCCTAATTCTGCGCCGACAAATAGTGGAGCAATATCAGAAAGGAGTTCGACAGTGTAAAATTGCAAAGAGTTTGAACATATCATCTACAGTGCATAATATCATCAAAAGATTCAGAGAATCTGGAAGAATCTCTGTGTGTAAGGGTCAAGGCCGGAAAACCATACTGGGTGCCCGTGATCTTCGGGCCCTTAGACGGCACTGCATCACATACAGGCATGCTTCTGTATTGGAAATCACAAAATGGGCTCAGGAATATTTCCAGAGAACATTATCTGTGAACACAATTCACCGTGCCATCCGCCGTTGCCAGCTAAAACTCAATAGTTCAAAGAAGAAGCCGCATCTAAACATGATCCAGAAGCACAGACGTCTTCTCTGGGCCAAGGCTCATTTAAAATGGACTGTGGCAAAGTGGAAAACTGTTTTGTGGTCAGACGAATCAAAATTTGAAGTTCTTTATGGAAATCAGGGACGCCGTGTCATTCGGACTAAAGAGGAGAAGGACGACACAAGTTGTTATCTGCGCTCAGTTCAGAAGCCTGCATCTCTGATGGTATGGGGTTGCATTAGTGCGTGTGGCATGGGCAGCTTACACATCTGGAAAGACACCATCAATGCTGAAAGGTATATCCAGGTTCTAGAGCAACATATGCTCCCATCCAGACGACGTCTCTTTCAGGGAAGACCTTGCATTTTCCAACATGACAATGCCAAACCACATACTGCATCAATTACAGCATCATGGCTGCGTAGAAGAAGGGTCCGGGTACTGAACTGGCCAGCCTGCAGTCCAGATCTTTCACCCATAGAAAACATTTGGCATATCATAAAACGGAAAATATGACAAAAAAGACCTAAGGCAGTTGAGCAACTAGAATCCTACATTAGACAAGAATGGGTTAACATTCCTATCCCTAAACTTGAGCAACTTGTCTCCTCAGTCCCCAGACGTTTACAGACTGTTGTAAAGAGAAAAGGGGATGTCTCACAGTGGTAAACATGGCCTTGTCCCAACTTTTTTGAGATGTGTTGTTATCATGAAATTTAAAATCACCTAATTGTTCTCTTTAAATGATACATTTTCTCAGTTTAAACATTTGATATGTCATCTATGTTCTATTCTGAATAAAATATGGAATTTTGAAACTTCCACATCATTGCATTCCGTTTTTATTTACGATTTGTACTTTGTCCCAACTTTTTTGGAATTGGGGTTGTATTTGAATCTAGATCTAACTGGAAAAGGCTAATCTGGATCACGCTAATTTGACATGTGGAACACACAACATGCAGGATAGTTGTCTGACGGATGCTACAGTCTTTGTCTAACTGATACTAATGATGCATTCAACTTAACTCTGAAATGGGAAGTGTGAGCATGGAATTCTGTAAGATTTGCAGTATAAAGCAGGAAAAAACATGGATGCCCCATGAAAAAGCATGTACTTTGTTAGCAACAAGCTAGCCAAGTAACATTACTGATGATGAGTTTGATGTATTTACTTTCTCAAAACAGTAAACTACACAGATGGTGTTATAGCTTTAACCAACTATTGTGTCTGTGTTTATTGACCTAAAGTAAATACAACTATAAACTGATGATTTAGTAGTGAAGGGATACTTTTACTGTTGACATTGGGAACAGTCATGTTCACTAGAGGTGTGACGATTAATCGATTCCCGATCTATCGATCCATTTCAATCAGTTATTCAAAAATCAATTAAAATTTTATGACTCACGATTCACTAACAATACCTAATTTCATCCCCATAATCCTAGATGCATAACAAATTTCAACAAACTGCATAATTTTGATATTAAAAAGTCGATTTGGTATCTGGATCTGTATGTGGGCGCAGCCATGTTTGTGGTTGCTATAGCAATCTTACGAGATCACGCGTTGCTTTGTGAACAACATGGCGGGCAACTCGGAATTCCTGAAGTCAACGGCTTTTAAAAGCCCAGTTTGGCGGCATTTCTTACTGTCTCGTGACTGAAAACAAGTGTTGTGTAAGCTGTGCAAATCTTGCTTTTTTGTTTCTTCGTGTTTTGCAGTTTGAAAATTAAAATGTGCCAAAAATGACTGAACTGTGATACGTTCATAGTTGCATTCAAAGTCAATGGAGTGACTGGAGTCTATATATAAAGACTACAAAGGCAACACTGCTTGTGTTTATTGCTCTACTTTTCTAGGCTGACAGTTAACAGAATATTAACAATGATTTACATCAGGACCAAAAACGTGAATCGTGATTCAAATCGAATCGGAAGGTCAAAATCGTGATTCGAACAAATCATGAAAAATCTGAATCGTCACCCCTCATGTTGATTGGAAGTTGTGTGCTGAACTTGTGGTGGAGGAAACTTTCCCGACTTTTCAGGAAGGAATTTCAAATCGAGGAGGCTTTCCTACGTTTCTCATAGTAAAAAGTCAGAAATTCCGAGTTACAAGTTTTAGTCAAATGCATCGTCATATTTGTCCATTTTCTGTAAAACAAATGCAGACTTTATTGTAACTTACAGTCACAGTAACTGATTTCAACAAACATGTGCATTTCACTAAAGAACTAATTTCGAGTCCCACTAGAACCTGAGAGTGGATAATGAATAACTCATTAAATACAACAATTTAGGTATTTGATGGGGCACTTGTTTTATGATAGTTCCTTTATTTATTTGCCAGTATTAAAACAAAACTCTGGCTCTCATTGATCAATCTAACATAGAAAGCAGCACAGATTTGAGTGTAGAAATCATCGTCTGACAGGGTTCACGTGTGATTCATGAAATGTTTGTATCTCACCAGTCAGAGCATAAGGATGATCAGGCGTTACAAACGTGGTGGCTGAAAACCACCATTTAAATATCATGGCCCTAAATATTTTCAGTTTCGAGACTGTACCCCTAGACTTTATCAGGGATGAGAATTTTCCGTGGATCTGCGGAATTCTGAGTTTTTCCCGCTGAAAATTTCATTTTTGTGAAACGTGTAAATCCGTTGAGAATTTCGGGGAGGGGGGAGGGGTCGGCGCAAGGCGAGGCTTGTGGTGGCACAAGCAGGCAGGACCGACCGACCGACTGCCCGCCAGCATCTTTCGGCAGCGCTCATCGCAAAATTAGTTGCAGCTGTGATAACGGAAATCGTCATTGCTTTCTTCACTATTTATGCTAACGACAACTCATGACGATTTCCGGCAACGTTTTGGCGCTAGTTTCATCTCACTTCTACAATTCACGGAGAAACAAGCTATACGTACACAGTTTTGATCACTTCTTAAGTTCTAGTTATTTGGGTTTGTTTTCAAAGTTACTTCGCCAATATGGCGAAAGTTTTGGACCGCAAAAATGAGGATCGTGCCAGGGAAATCGATAAATCGAACGGGATAAAGAACTGTTTCCGATGGGCATGGCTCGATAGTAGCGTTACCGTGCAGATAGGGACACAAACTGTGACGACGTGCCTGACGGAACATATCCGAAAAGTGGATGTGCCGGGAAAGGCTCTGTGTATTCTGTGCTCAGATATGATCAATTATGGAAACAGAGGAGCTAGAAACATCCAGGAGCACATCAAAACAAAAAAGCACAAAGGTACGTTTTACTTAAATTGTCAAAGATAGAGTCAGGTGGAATCGAATATATCGTTACGGTTACCTCCATTTTTATATATATATATATATATATATATATATATATATATATATATATATATATATATATATATATATATATAAGTGGGAAAGTTGGCAGACATTTCAGAGTTTTTTTTTTAAATGTCCCATTCTCATCCCTGCTTTATGACATGGAGACATGTACTATGACTAAGAAAAGAAACTTCTCTTAGAACCGCTCACATCTTGAGTCCAATTGAATTTCTATTTGCAGCCTGAAAAAATAATACCTAAAGTCAGAAAAATGCAGTATGAAAAGAAATCACTGCTGCGGTCAAAAGCATTGCTGTCGACAATCATAACATGTTTGAATATTTTTAATGTATTTGTCCATGTAGGCTATAGCCTATATACTGTATATAATAGTAAAATAATAGCTCATATCGTAAGTCTTCACATGTAGGTAGTGAAAAAATGGTCAGAGCCCAAACTTACCACCAAAAATGACATGGTTTTGGAGTTTCTTTATTTCCTCATTTAAATGTTGTTGGAGATCAACTAGAGCCCGGCACCAGTGGTGTTCAACCTTTGGCTAGACAAACTGGCCTGGAGCCCCACAGAGCCAGGCGAGCTGAGAGAGAGAGAAAACGCGTGTCCTCTGCCCCTGTGCTGGCAAACCACGACCCTGGATGCCTTGGGAGACGAAAGTGGCTTAATAGCCACGTGCCACTCTTTATTAAAAAAACAACAACAACCCTGTAGAGGTCTTCTAACTGACCCAGATGTGCCATTGCCAAGATTTGATGACTAGCAAATGACTTTATTAGATTAGATTAGATTTAGATAGAACTTTATTGATCCCTTTGGGAGGGTTCCTTCAGGGAAATTAAAATTCCAGCATCATTACAGGATAAACAGAGAATAGAAATAGAGAAAACTTCTAGATAAATTAAGTATTTACATATACAAAAAAAAAAAGATATGAAAAAAGTCCAGCAGGAGAGGTATTGCACATTGTCCGGTATTGCTTATTGTCAGGCTAGGCTACTGCTCCTTCCCGTCCTCTGTCCTCCTGTTACCCCTCCTCCCCCCCAGAGAGGAGTTGTACAGTCTGATGGCGTGAGGGACAAAGGAGTTTTTGAGTCTGTTCGTCCTGCACTTGGGAAGGAGCATTCTGTCACTGAACAGACTCCTCTGGTTGCTGATGACAGTGTGCAGAGGGTGACTGCCATCGTCCATGATATTACCGGCGAGTGGCCTCGTGGTTAGCGTGTCCGCCTCTCGATCAGGAGATCACGAGTTCTACTCACGGTCGGGCCATACCAAAGACCATCATAAAAATGGTACCTACTGCCATCTGGCAAGGCACGCTGCAATACCGATGTGAGTGGGGAGTCAAACTCTCACGGTTACCAGAGGACCAGCCCCCCCACTGTAACCCTGGCTACGTAATATATGCGAGAGGCCGAGGGCTATGAAACTGAGATCGGCGCTGCCAAACGCGCCATGAATGATGCAGGAAGGACTCTGACTTTGAAATGACTTCTTTAAATAGGTGACTGAATGAGCATCTAACCTACCAAACTGCAACTCAGTACCTGTTGCTTTCAGTTGCATCATTTTAATTGCTTATATCACAGGTAACCTAAAATCTCAAAATGAAAGAGAATCTAATCTCGCACCAAAAAACTGTTAACCCCGTTAATTGCAAACAGTTTGAACATATGACATGTAGTTGCTGTAGGCCTTTACAAAATATAATATTTTGCCATGCACTACATTTTTAAGTGATGAATATATGACTGCATATGCGATGCTGGTCAGGATAGACAGTCTAATAACAGTTCTCCACTCGGCTAGATTTATTATGCTGCACCGTACGTCCACACTGACTCGAAAACTTGCGTACATGACGTGAGACCGGATGTGAAATTTGATTGTAGCTTCTGCTCGTGTTCACACTGATAAATGTTGAGCTTTACATGGAAATAAACCCGATGCTGAGTTTTCTGTTGTACATTAATTTTGTAAGTGAGGGCCTGTGTGTTTAAAACCTTTCGACTCCCAATGTATGTATAATTATTGCTTTTTTTTTTTGTCTCTTGTGCAGGGTCTGCCCAATGAAAGTTGGACTATCAGTAAGATAAACAGCAACTATGAAGTGTGCGACACATATCCTGCTTTCCTGGTCATTCCAACTAGTATCAAAGATGACGAGCTGAAAAGAGTAGCAGCTTTCAGGGCCAAGCATCGTATACCGGTCAGTGTGTGTGTTCTTTCATGACAGTTAGTAATAACGCAGGCTTTTAGTTAGTGGTGTTAATGCTGGTCCAGGCAGAGTTTAACTCTCCCAGACTGCACATGCTGCCCATTTCACATTGTCTGTCTGTAGAGCATCTGAGCTTCTCCGTGAGTATTTTTTCCCAAGAAAGTAGGCATATTTGTCTAACAATCAATCCCCAGCATGCCTGTGTGTGTGTGTGTGTGTACCATTATTCCTTCATCGTACTTTGCTGTCTCTGTCACTTCTTCTAATTTCTGATGTGCAGCATTGTGTTGCCTGCTCTCTTTCAGGTCCTCTCTTGGATCCATCCTGAGAGTCAGGCCACAATTGTGCGCTGCAGTCAGCCGCTGGTGGGCCCCTCAGACCGCCGCTGCAAAGAGGACGAGCGCTACCTGCAGACCATCATGGACGCCAACGCACAGTCACATAAGCTGACCATATTCGATGCGAGGCAGAGCAGTGTCGCTGACACTAATAAGGTAAACCGAGAGAGGGGTGTCTTCAGACATGAGTTCAATTTATGATTTTTTATATTTATATATATATATATATATATATATATATATATATATATATATTTGTGATAAAATGAAATGCATATATTTGTGAACACAGATAAATAGATTTTATAGGGATTTATCTATAATAATGTGATGTGTTCTAGTGTTTTGTTTCGTCTAGCGTCACATTCTCTTCTCTCCTCGCTTTTCCTCTCCAGGCTAAAGATGGTGGCTATGAGAGTGAAAGTTTTTATCCAAATGCGGAGATAAATTTCCTGGAGATTCCCAACATCCATGTGATGCGAGAGTCTCTGCGAAAGCTGAAGGAGGTGGTCTATCCCACCATAGATGAATTCCACTGGCATTCTGCCATAGATGCCACGCACTGGCTGGAGTACATTAAGGTAAACACATTCTCTCTCTCACACACACACACACACACACACACACACACACACACACACACACACACACACGCACGAGCCTTACAGAAGCCGGTTTTGCTTCTGTAAGGGATAATAAAGCGTAAAATGCAGAGCAATCAGTCATTTTAATATAAAAATATTAGTTAAATGCATACAAAAGTTACAATAATACACCCAACATCCACTTTATTAGAAACCCCTGCTCATTTATGCAGTTATCTAATCAGTCAATCATATGGCAGCAGCACAATGCATAACATCATGGAGATACAGGGCAGTTACTGTTCACATCAAACATCAGAATGGGGGGGGAGTGGGACTTTAACTGTGGCAGAGTGCCAGATGGACTGGTTTGAGTATTTCAGAAACTGCTGATCATCTGGGATTTTCACACACAACACTCTGTAGAGTTTACACAGAATGGTGCGGGGGGACAAAATATTGAGTTATCAATAAGGTGTTTGCGCTCACAGAACTGTAGCTCAGAGAGGTCAAAAGAAATGACCAGATTGGGTCAAGCAGCTAAGCAGCATATAGTAACTCAAGGAGCACTCTTTACGACTGCGGTGAGCAGAAAAGCATCTCCGCATGCACAAAACATGGAACCTTAGGTTCCACTGCTGTCAGTCAAGAACAAGAATCTGGGCCCAGACTCCCCCAGACTAGGCAGCTATAGATTCATTCTCATCTCATCTCATTATCTGTAGCCGCTTTATCCTGTTCTACAGGGTCGCAGGCGAGCTGGAGCCTATCCCAGCTGACTACGGGCGAGAGGCGGGGTACACCCTGGACAAGTTGCCAGGTCATCACAGGGCTGACACATAGACACAGACAACCATTCACACTCACATTCACACCTACGCTCAATTTAGAGTCACCAGTTAACCTAACCTGCATGTCTTTGGACTGTGGGGGAAACCGGAGCACCCGGAGGAAACCCACGCGGACACGGGGAGAACATGCAAACTCCACACAGAAAGGCCCTCGCCGGCCACGGGGCTCGAACCCGGACCTTCTTGCTGTGAGGCGACAGCGCTAACCACTACACCACCGTGCCACCCACTCGCATAAATATGAATTGGAAATGTTTAGTTCACTTTAGCTGATGCAAAAACACAACTCTACTAAAAGATTGATAAATGAAGCTCAATGTCCCCAACATTGAAGCCTGAAAGCTTTAGAAATTCTAACAGACCTTTACTTTTTAACAGTACTGTTTTGGGATTTTGCTGAGTTTACCTTCAACTGTCTGATTTTTTTTTTTCCAAAGTAATGAACTGTGTAGCAGGAAAATCACCGCGTTTTCTAAATGCACTCCTGAAAATTACTCATTAACTAGGGGAATTAAATTTGATATTTTTGACATGTTAATCATTAATGTACATGAAAGAAAAAGGCTTAAAAGTTATAACTTGCTTTAGTGAAAATAAGTACTAAAATGCACTAGAATGCAGGGGTTTGCGTGTCATGTTATTAAAATATTTTTGGGGGACATTGCCCCCCCGCTCCCCCCCCCCCCCCCCCCCCCCCCAATATCTTAGTTTGACTTTCAAATAGGGTGTCCGCAGAGTCTAAAAAAGTCTAAAATTACACATTTTCAATTTTAGGCCTAAAAAAGTCTAAAATATAGAGATATTTTGCACTGTTGGTCTAAAATCTCATTTGGGTAATTTAAGACCTAGGTTACGTGCAGAATAATTCTGCACGTAGAAAATCTTCCCGGAAGTTCCTTTCAGCACCTAGATGTCACCCGGGATTGGTTAGCATCTCTGTGCTGAAAGGAACTTCCGGGAAGATTTTCTAGTTTCGGTTGTGTTGCCAGATTGGGCGGTTTTAAGTGCGTTTTAGCAGGTTTTGAACATATTTTGGGCTGGAAAACGTCAGCAGTATCTGGCAACACTGCAGAAGATTTCCTGCTTCCGGTTTACAGCGCTGACTCAGTTCATGCAATCGCTGGTGTTGCATAGGCTACCATGTAAGCTCTGTCAATTTCAGTGACAAATTAAAAATGGAAGCGGACGAATTGGTTCCTAAAAGAACTAGTAAGGGGTCAGTCATCTGGCATTTTTTGGATATCGCGAGGAGGACGTGGAACAGGAAATGCCAGTTTGTAAAGTGTGCAAAAAAAACCTGTCATCACGAAAGGCAGCAGCACTACAAATATGTTCCATCACCTGAAAACTCACCCGGTACAGTATGAAGAGTCTCTTAAACTCTGAACTACCTGCCCACGAGCTAAACAAATGACCATAGCGGCCTCGTTCTCCAAAGCCCCCCCATATGAGAAAACGAGTCAGAGCTGGAGAGCTATAACGGATGCAATCACTAACGTCATTGCTGAAGACATGATCCCAGTTAGTATAGTGGAAAAACCAGGCTTCCAAAAATTACTAAACACACTCGATCCCAAATATGAGTTGCCTGGTCGCAGACATTTTACAGAGAAGGCAATACCGGAATTAAACACATCTGAGAGGCAGAGCCGGAAAACATTGTTCAAAATTGTGCAGAGAGAGAAATGATGTTTTGCAGATCTCTCTCTTCTCTCCCTCAATCTCTCTCTATTGTGAATGTTCCAGTGGTTCTCAGTAGTCAGGTTAATAGCTTGGAGATCTATTTTTTAAAATAATTTAATGAATGAGCACTTTTCTTATTTAGGCTAAATGTCTCTGTGTTGAGCTTGCACTGATTTTGATTTGAGCTCTGAGCAGCTCTGTATTGTATTGCCCCTTTGTTGCAATTTTCAAGATTGTTTTTGCAGTTTGTGCCACATCTTTGTTGAATAAAAATAGTCTTATTTCAATTCAATTGTGATTAATCTCATGAAAATGACAATTTAAAATGTGTTGTTGAAAACCACCTGTAAAGTTAACCAAGAATGTTATTTAATCTGCAGGGATTGTAGTGAAAACAGTAAAGAGTAAAAGTTAGATTTCATGGGGTCCTTTAGAGGAGATTTAAATATATCGAGATATATATCGTATATCGTGAAATGGAGAAAATGTATCGGGATATTCATTTTTTCCCATATCGCACAGCCCTATTGTCACAGTTTGTAGCAAAATGGGCAAATGCAAGTTTAACGACTGCTGGCTTGAACGCAATGATTTCGTAGACTGGTTAAAACGTGTACCAAACAATCCGTTTGAGGCGTACTGCACATTGTGCAAAAGAACACTCAAACTCGGCACCCTGGGTGTAAAGGCACCGGAATCGCACGCGAAAGCAGAGAAGCACCAGGCTGCCCATAAAAGTCTGCAACAATCGCATGCCATCACTCAGTTTTGTTCACCGTTGTCAGGTCCAAGCACATCTCGAGGCGGTGTATCAGCTAACTCCGTGCAAACTGTAACGCTACAACACGCAAACCGTACGGAATCGAATGGCTCATCCTCAAGTGATTTGCGGGATGTCTTTGGCTCCACTGCAACTTAGTTCCTCATTAATGCAAGAGCGCACCCTAGGGATGTAATGAGTTCACTGGTGAATGATAATAAATTTTGTTATTTCGAAAGTAATTCAGGCTCTCCCAATTTTCTTTATTTTTTTTGTGCGGCATAAGTCTTAAATTTAACCTGTTATGGTCTTAAAAAGGTCTTAAAAAGTCTTAAATTGAACTTGTTCAAGCCTGCAGACACCCTGTTCAAAAGTTCAGGGTTTTTTTCTTTGCTCCACTTTCAGATGAAAGTAACTATTATTATCACGTTGTCTGTTATCACCCAAATGAGGATGGGTTCCCTTTTGAGCCTGGTTCCTCTTGAGGTTTCTTCATGTCGTCTGAGGGAGTTTTTCTTTGCCACCGTCACCACAGGCTTGCTCATCAAGGGTATATTACGGATAAAATTAGCTCATGTTTTAAAGTCTTTAAATTTCTGTTAAGCTGCTTTGCGACAGGTGTTAAAAGCGCTATAAAAATAAACTTGACTATCTGCTTAATTTAATGCATTGAGCTGCTGCAACATGACTGGCTGATTGGATAACTGCCTGAACGTACAGGGGTTCATCATAAAGTGGACACCGAATGTATATACGGTGTTTTGTAATTTGTATGAATTGATCTTAATGCCATTAATTCGAATGTTCTTACTCAATAATTGTTTTTGAACAGGTGTACATGCAGAGTGGCAATGTCTAGCATTATTTAAGCAGCATGTCTTCTTTATTATATTCCTAATTGAAGATATTTTACAAAACCTGAAACAGAAGAACATAAGGGCACAGAGCTTCTGTTTTGTTTAGTAGATACGTATTGCCCTGAATGTACAATACTACGTAATAATTATATTTTCATTATTAGTTACTTATTAATTATTATCTGCATTCTGTTATAGACACTTGTGATTTTTAAGAAAATGAACTTTTGTGTCTTGTGACTCTCACTAAGATCAAAGCAGGAACTTTTTAAGGCTCTGTCAGTAAAGTGATGCGTGTGTGTGTGTGTAGTTGTTATTAGCAGGTGCAGTGCGTATAGCAGATAAGGTTGAAGGCAGTAAAAGCTCAGTCGTGGTGCACTGCAGTGACGGCTGGGACCGTACAGCTCAGCTCACCTCTCTGGCCATGCTGATGCTGGACTCGTACTACCGCACACTCAAGGGCTTCCAGGTGCTGATCGAGAAGGAGTGGATCAGCTTCGGGCACAAGTTCGCCTCGGTGTGTATTAGCAGTGGCTGTGTGTGGCTGTGTGAAAGCGTGCATATTTAACCCTGTCTTTCTGTCTCTCTGTTCCACAGCGTGTTGGTCATGGAGATGAGAATCACGCCAACTCTGAACGATCCCCTCTCTTTGTGCAGTTCATCGACTGTGTGTGGCAGATGATGAGACAGGTCAGCGATCAATACTTTACACCACAACACTGTTGAATTCTCCAGTCTGATTAGTCAGAAGGCATTGGCATAGCTGCCAACTACTACGAATAAATCGTATTTATTACGATTTGTCGTTTTGATTACGAAAATACGAATTTACTACAATAAAATACGATTTTGCCAATTTTCATGGGTCATTTTCAAAGTCTGTCACCGGTGGGATTCGTATTTGATAAAACACCACTTCGTTCCAAGCGGCAGATACTACGCCAAATTTCATTGGCTATTGCTTGTTCTCTCAGCCAATCAATGATGCTATTAGATCATCCATGGCACGCTATCGTCTGGCCTTTGTTCACGAAGTTTCTGAACAAAGCATGGCGTTTCAAGCTTTTGTTATGAAGATGTAGCGTAGTACTAATCTCTAAAGAAAGCATGGCTAAGGGGAAGGGCCAGCGCTTCAAGGACTCGTACCGAGAGGAGTTTCCCTTCATTTCTAAGTCAAGTAAGGGCGATAATTCATTTTTGTTTGTGACTAATGAATGAATGGTGTTAGATATTGCCAAGTTTATGTGGTGCAATTACATCAACTGTTGACTGAGTAAACTCTAGTCTATTTCTCTAATGTGTACTTTGTCAAAAGTTTTATATGTGCCAATTGCATTGTTTGAAGTTTTTGCCTGATTCACTGACTATTTTCATACATTGTTGAAAAGAACTTTGCAAATTAATGTAAGATGATAGTTTAGTTTGTAGAATAAATTTTGTCAAACTATTTTGTTTTAGTGTGATTTTTCAGGGTAGTTTTGCTAGAAAGCTTTGGCGGCGGGGGGGCTTCCCTCCACCAAGACTCAGTACCCAACCTTGTATTACTATTTACAATTTCGGAATGTTGGCAGCTATGCATTGGTTACTTTTCTATAACAGCATGGCTCTGATGGTCGTTCCAGCTGCAAGGGAATTTACAGGATTATAGTGTCAAGTCAAGTTTATTATTCCCCGCTGGCTGAAAGGCCCGAAGGGGGATTATGTCATTGTGATTTCCATCCATCCATCCCGGAAAGGGTGCTCACTTTCTGAAATCAACTCCTCTCATAATTTTTGGAGGAATTTCACGAAACTTGGCAGAATTCTGTGTTGTATGTCGGTAATACAACCCCGATTCCAAAAAAGTTGGGACAAAGTACAAATTGTAAATAAAAACGGAATGCAATAATTTACAAATCTCAAAAACTGATATTGTATTCACAATAGAACATAGACAACATATCAAATGTCGAAAGTGAGACATTTTGAAATTTCATGCTAAATATTGGCTTATTTGAAATTTCATGACAGCAACACATCTCAAAAAAGTTGGGACAGGGGCAATAAGAGGCTGGAAAAGTTAAAGGTACAAAAAAGGAACAGCTGGAGGACCAAATTGCAACTCATTAGGTCAATTGGCAATAGGTCATTAACATGACTGGATATAAAAAGAGCATCTTGGAGTGGCAGCGGCTCTCAGAAGTAAAGATGGGAAGAGGATCACCAATCCCCCTAATTCTGCGCCGACAAATAGTGGAGCAATATCAGAAAGGAGTTCGACAGTGTAAAATTGCAAAGAGTTTGAATATATCATCATCTACAGTGCATAATATCATCAAAAGATTCAGAGAATCTGGAAGAATCTCTGTGCGTAAGGGTCAAGGCTGGAAAACCATACTGGGTGCCCGTGATCTTCGGGCCCTTAGATGCCACTGCATCACATACAGGCATGCTTCTGTATTGGAAAACACAAAATGGGCTCAGGAATATTTCCAGAGAACATTATCTGTGAACACAATTCACTGTGCCATCTGCCGTTGCCAGCTAAAACTCTATAGTTCAAAGAAGAAGCCGCATCTAAACATGATCCAGAAGCGCAGACGTCTTCTCTGGGCCAAGGCTCATTTAAAATGGACTGTGGCAAAGTGGAAAACTGTTCTGTGGTCAGACGAGTCAAAATTTGAAGTTCTTTATGGAAATCAGGGACGCCGTATCATTCGGACTAAAGAGGAGAAGGACGACCCAAGTTGTTATCAGCGCTCAGTTCAGAAGCCTGCATCTCTGATGGTATGGGGTTGCATTAGTGCGTGTGGCATGGGCAGCTTACACATCTGGAAAGACACCATCAATGCTGAAAGGTATATCCAGGTTCTAGAGCAACATATGCTCCCATCCAGACGACGTCTCTTTCAGGGAAGACCTTGCATTTTCCAACATGACAATGCCAAACCACATACTGCATCAATTACAGCATCATGGCTGCGTAGAAGAAGGGTCCGGGTACTGAACTGGCCAGCCTGCAGTCCAGATCTTTCACCCATAGAAAACATTTGGCGCATCATAAAACGGAAGATACGACAAAAAAGACCTAAGACAGTTGAGCAACTAGAATCCTACATTAGACAAGAATGGGTTAACATTCCTATCCCTAAACTTGAGCAACTTGTCTCCTCAGTCCCCAGACGTTTACAGACTGTTGTAAAGAGAAAAGCGGATGTCTCACAGTGGTAAACATGGCCTTGTCCCAACTTTTTTGAGATGTGTTGTTGTCGTGAAATTTAAAATCACCTAATTTTTCTCTTTAAATGATACATTTTCTCAGTTTAAACATTTGATATGTCATCTATGTTCTATTCTGAATAAAATATGGAATTTTGAAACTTCCACATCATTGCATTCCATTTTTATTTACAATTTGTACTTTGTCCCAACTTTTTTGGAATTGGGGTTGTACACATATCGTAATTTTGTTCAATTCAGTCACATTTTATCAGAGTTACAGCCCTTGATTTAATAAAATTTTAATTTGACTTTCATGAGAGTGTGTTTTCCTTCTGAAATCAACCCCTCTCACAATCTTTGGAGGAATTTCACCAAACTTGGCAGGATTCTTTGTTGTATGTCGGTAGTACACATATTGTTATTTTGTTCAGTTCGGTTGTATTTTACCAGAGTTACAGCCCTTCATTAACAACCTTGTACTTTCACCATTTCATGAAGGTGTGCTCGCCTTCTGACATCAACTCCTTTCACAATTTTTGGATGAATTTCTCAAAGCTTGCCAAAAGGCCTTGTTATATGACGGTAATACGCATATTGCGATTTAATTTCGTTTGTGAAAATTTTCCCAGAGTTTTGACCCTCGATGAAATAACTTGTACTTTTTGACAATTTCATGAGGGTGTACGTTCTTCTGAAATCAACTCCTCTCAGTTTGTGGAGGAATTTTATCAAACTTTGCAAAAGGCTTTTGTTATATGACAGTTATATGCATACTGAAATTCCGTTTAATTTGGGCAGATTTTACCAGAGTTTATGCCCTTGATTATTATTATTATTATTATTATTAGAAATAATCAACTTTCCTCAATTTTTATCCCCCGCTGGCCGAAAGGCCCGAAGGGGGATTATTTCGTGGCGATGTCTGTCTGTCCATCCTGGAAAAGGTACTTACCTTCTGAAAACAACTCCTGTGACAATTTTTGGAGGAATTTCACCAAACTTGACAGGATTCTTTGTTGTATGTCAGTAATACACATTTGCAATTTCATTCAATTCCGTCACATTTTACCAGAGTTGCCAGCGGGGGATATTGTGCTCCGAGAACTCTTGTTTGTATAGCGCTTATAACGACAGACATTGCCACAGAGCATCTTTACAGAAAATTAAAGACTTTAAACATATGAGCTAATTTTACTCCGAATAAGTTTATTTATCCCTTTAGTGATGTGCTTGTTTTAGTTTCTATAGCAACAGCTCATTCACAGGGAGTAGTATAACAAACACAATACATAATCTAAGCTTAATCATAAAAATATTATAAATGTCGGGTTTATTTAACAAAGAAAAAAACATTATTGAGCGAGTTAAGATTTATAGAAGTCATCCACTGAACATTTTTATGGAAGATATTTCCAGTGTCAGTAGGTTTTCCGCCACAGGAGAGTCTTCAGGACAGAGGACTTTGTACTTTCCAGTCTGTCAGTAACATGACGAGTCTAATTAGCTTCAAGAGTAAAGGGGGTGGAGTGGGCGGGCGGGGTAAGGTTTGTGAGGGAACAATTGTTTTGTGAATGTCAAAGTAAGACTACGTTCAGACTGCACCCTGAAACGACCCATATCCGATTTTTTTTTGCCCATATGTGACCTGTATCCGATTTGTTATTGACAATCTGAACGACACAGATCCGATTTTTTCACATGCGACCCAGGCCGCTTGGATATGTGGTCCTAATTCCGACGCATATCCGATATTTTCACATGCGACTGCAGTCTGACCGGACAGGTCACATTCATGCGACCTACACGTCATCAACAAGAGACAAACGTCACTATTCTGCGTTGGCTAATCCCGCCTCTTTGGTGGAAAACAACAACATTTTGTACAGTTTTCAGAATTTAAATAGACTTTTATAGAATTGATCAAGCTAATGGTGGATTTGGTAGGGACCTGGATGTTTATCTGTTAGCCTGATTAAATAAAACAGTTTCTATAACTGATTTATAACTTAAACCATCCTGTATTACAAGATTATAAGATTGTTCTGGAAATTTCCAGTGATTTGACACCTTCGGTCTCATTAGTCTGCTGCCCACATTAATCAGATTATTGTGTGAGTTCCGCCGCCGCCACAAAAACCACATCGCCAGGTCTCGCCTCATCTCCATCGCAAACTGCACTGGTGTTTCTGCACCTTGAGCCAGCGCTGAGAGAAGTTGCAGAATTCAGCTGGCTATAAACAATCTAAATAAATATTTATAAAAATGTAGAAAAAGTTTATTAATATGACGAAATAAATATGTGCAAATTATTAAGCCTGAATTAAGAGTTTGGTAATACAGCGGCCGTATCCCAAACGACTGCCTACTGAAGCTCGAGTGCACTATACAGAGTTTAAAAATCCATTACTTCCTAGTAACATGTAGTGCACTTATATAGAAATTAGAGAGACATTTAGGAGTCAACCCTCGTTACCAGGCTACACGGTTTCATTTCAGTTCAGAAACAAAAACACACACGAGACCTCACACTTTAACACTAACCAGATAATTAAACAAACAAACAAAAAAAGAAATCATTAAACTTGAAGAGTGTGCTTTTTTTTGTTTACGTATTACGTAGATGTGCTTATTACGTGTCAATTTGCGCATGCGGGACACTTTTGGGTCGTTTTCCGTTCATATTGGAGATCGCATACAAGTCTCATATAATTGGTAATGTGAACGGCCTAACAAAAAAATCGGATTTCACAACAAATCGGATATGGGTCGTTTCAGGTTGCAGTCTGAACGTAGTGTAAGAGATGACGAGAATTAACTTTTTTTTTTCTTTTGGATGTTGCATAACAATCAATCAATCATGGCTTTATTTATCATCAATCCGTACAATGAGTCAAAGCCTGGGCGGCACGGTGGTGTAATGGTTAGCGCTGTCGCCTCACAGCAAGAAGGTCCGGGTTCGAGCCCCGTGGCCGGCGAGGGCCTTTCTGTGCAGAGTTTGCATGTTCTCCCCGTGTCCGCGTGGGTTTCCTCCGGGTGCTCCGGTTTCCCCCACAGTCCAAAGACATGCAGGTTAGGTTAACTGGTTAGGTTAGGTTAACTAAATTGACCGTAGGTGTGAATGTGAGTGTGAATGGTTGTCTGTGTCTATGTGTCAGCCCTGTGATGACCTGGCGACTTGTCCAGGGTGTACCCCGCCTTTCGCCCGTAGTCAGCTGGGATAGGCTCCAGCTCGCCTGCGACCCTGTAGAACAGGATAAAGCAGCTACAGATAATGAGATGAGAGATGAGTCAAAGCCTCGTAACGAATACGTTTGAACTAATAAAAGATCTAAATTAAAAATATTTAAAGCATTAAACTACTCATCTCATCTCATTATCTGTAGCCGCTTTATCCTGTTCTACAGGGTCGCAGGCGAGCTGGAGCCTATCCCAGCTGACTACGGGCGAAAGGCGGGGTACACCCTAGACAAGTCGCCAGGTCATCACAGGGCTGACACATAGACACAGACAACCATTCACACTCACATTCACACCTACGCTCAATTTAGAGTCACCAGTTAACCTAACCTGCATGTCTTTGGACTGTGGGGGAAACCGGAGCACCCGGAGGAAACCCACGCGGACACGGGGAGAACATGCAAACTCCACACAGAAAGGCCCTCGCCGGCCACGGGGCTCGAACCCAGACCTTCTTGCTGTGAGGCGACAGCGCTAACCACTACACCACCGCGCCGCCCCCATTAAACTACAGTACTATAATGGTAAATATCAAGAAGACATATTTAAAAAATAAAAATGTCGTGAGTTTTTGAAAATATAACTAAATGCAATTTAACTCTAATTACAAATATTACATTTGCACAATGTGCCACTAGTAAGTAGTAGTAGTGATAATTATAATAATGTGCCACTAGTAATACTAAATGAGATAACAAATTGTGATAAACAATTTCAGCATTGAGCAAAACACTGATTATCAGTTCAGGCCTTCTTGTGCAGGCCCGCATTACAAGCATTTTACACTTTGTGTCTGTGTTCTTTCCCAGTTTCCTTCTGCCTTTGAGTTCAACGAAGTTTTTCTCATTACCATCCTGGATCACCTCTACAGCTGCCTGTTTGGTACATTCCTCTACAACAGTGAGCAGGAGAGAATGGAAAAGGTACACTCGGTTTTTCACTGATGGCGGAAACTTTCCAGCCTGTTTTCAGGATCAAATTAATTTGTGTAATTGTATTATGGCACGGTGGTTAGCACTGTCACCTCACAGCAAGAAGGTTCTGGGTTCGAGGCCAGCGGCCAGCAAGGGCCTTCCTGTGTGGAGTTTGCATGTTCTCTGCATGGGTTTCCTCCGGGTCCAAAGACATGCAGTTAGGTTAGCTGGCTAATCTAAATTGTCCATAGGTGTACTGCTGCAATCCTGGCCAAGTCAACCAAGCATGGTTTGCCTCAAGCCCGGATCGGGTTCGGCAGTCAGTACGTTTACATGCACGTCCAAATCGAGCTACTGTCGGTAATCGAGCAAAGGGTCCCAGCGGGGTGCCAGAGAAATCCAATCCTACATGCACAAGTGAAATCGGGCTATTGTGCAAGGTGCATTGTGCACCCGAGCCACACGTGCCGCTACACGCCCCATCGTGTTGGTAAACTTCCGGTTGCCGTCATGAAGAAGAGCTATAGTGTTGCCAGATACTGCTGACGTATTCCAGCCCAAAACATGTTCAAATCCGCTAAAATGCACTTAAAACCCCCCAATCTGGCAACACTGGCAGTTCCGTGCTCAAGCTGTTAGGCTTGCTCTAACAGACTGTATGGCTACAAACTGTCCGGCGCAGACCACTGTTTTGTAAGACAACTTATTTTGCACAATAATATTTTTCTAAAGTCCATTTTTTGCTTACAAAAAAATAATTTTTTTTTGCTTACAATTTAACTTATGTCTTAATAAACACAAAAAGTTCAATTGTTTTGTTTTTATTGACATTCTTCAGATGTTGGACATATATTTGTGTGTGTATATACACACACACAAATACAATGACTTGTTTATGTACACAATTCACAGCTATGCAACAGCTGTACAGATGTATTTGGTGATACAGTAAGTGAGCTACATTTTAACAGTGCAAACAATGCCACAAAAAGAAAAGATTCATGCCGTTGTCATGATTTGTTGTCATGCCGACCGAGGCTGTTGTGTTTCCCTTGTGGTCTCGTCACTCGTCACTCCCGGAAGGGGCAGTGCTGAAGTAAGTAGCTCGAATACGTAGCTCGATAGGGTTTACATGCACTAAGTAGCTCGGCAGAAATCGCATAATCTAGGTCGTGTAGCTCGATTCCGAGAAATCAAGTTCGGTTCAATTTCAGCCGAATTAAGGTGTATACATGGCATTTTGAACTTCGATTTCAGTCGAGCAACGGCAGAAATTCGATTCTCTCTATGTGCATGTAAATGCACTGACTGACAATGATAAAGTGTGTTGTTTCCCCCCCTTCTCATTTTTAGGAAGTCCAGAGTAAAACGATATCGCTGTGGTCCTACATTAACAGTCAGCCGGAGGACTTTACTAACCCGTTCTACGTGGACTATAAAAACCAGGTCCTGTATCCACTGGCCAACCTCAGACATCTGGATCTCTGGGTGGGTTACTATGTACGATGGAACCCGCGCATGAGACCACAGGTGACTTATACTGCAAAATGCACTCTCTGAAACGATGACGAAATACATAAAAAAGCAGTTCTTATATATACACATCAAAATACCCAGTTACGTCATGTGCATCACCTCAAACAAATATTAGGAGAGCGAAATGAAAACTTTATTGATACTTCAGGGATCTGAAAGAGAAAGAATGTGAATTATTATTTTATTTATTTTTTAATTTCCTGTTTCCACAGAGTTTAATTTTTTTATATGAATAACCATTTGTATTAGCACAAAGTGAAGAAAAAAGCTGGAATAAAGGGTCGGTGTCTAATCAGGAACTCGACACACAAACACCTCTGACACTCAGTTTTCAGCTGTTGGGTTTTAAGTTCTAGTTTGTACTGATAAATTTCTGTCTTCAACCAGCTAAATGTAAATCAGTACATTGTCTTGGTCCACCACAACACTGCACTTTTTTCTTTTGAAAGTACACTCCTCGGGTTGTGCTTTATTGTCTTGCTGCATGATGAACCAAAACTCAACAGTGAGGGTTTTTTAATAATTAATTGATTGATTGAAATTCAGTTTTCTTGTTTGTACGTTTCTGTCCTCTGCTACTTTCCTCCTGATTTGTCATCTCCATAAAGTGAAAGCAATGAAGCGGTTCCATGTGCTGTCATGCAGAACTAGTGATAGACTGACGCCATGTTTTATGTATACAGTATATGATCTGGTGAGAAATATTTCCAAAACATTTCAGGAAGAGCTCACAATAATGATTAAAACTATACTGCCTTTCAGATTTTTCACCTTTAGGTCATAAAAAGAATTTTCCCCTCCACCCAGTTATTTTTGTTTCGTGGACCGAAAGCGACTGAATTCAAATCACAGACTTCTGATTTTATTAGGTTTTTTTTTTAAACAGAGCAATTAATGAATTTAAGGCCACATGGCCTTAAATTCTGCACTATTTTTTCCTGCTTCACCATGACCAATTCAAGGTACTATGTCATGCATGATGTGGTGGGCTTTCCCTGTTCGTGCAAGGCATTGTGGGATACAAATTTGAAACAGGAGAGAAAAATAGAGGATGTGAGTGTGTGAATGAAACGTGAAAGACCGACTACAGTAACGGAAAGCGAGAAGAAATATGTTATTTACCAGCTTAAGGTCGGTCCGTATCGTGAAATACCGTGACTGAGGTCTTGAAAGTCGGGCCGAGGTCAGTATTCAAGGCCGAGGTCACGGTATTTCACCATACGGACTGACCTTAAGCTGGTAAATAACATATTTATTTTTTCCTTTACCAAATTCTAACAGAAATCAAGAGCGCCCGAAAGGGAAAACCGAGCCGAGCCGCCATTTGAATCCTCATTCACGGCTGTAATGCAAATGGCTTCCTCCTCGGTATACAAGTGCACTTCCATGGCAGGAAAAAAACTACATTTTGCTGCCTATGTCGTCCCCTATTTATACAAAACTGAGTCATTCAGGATTCAGCCATGTTTTTGCTCGGTGTTAGCAACAGTTAGAGGTTTTTAGCTTTCTCCTGAAATGTTTTCTTTTATTTCTTCTTCCTCAGGGTAGTAAAACTTGCTTTCGCTGTGAACACTGTCGTTATCGCTCTCCATGCTGTAAAATTAATGCTATTCTCCTGAGAAATGCAAAAATAAATGTTGACAAAATTTGCTACGATGTTTGTTGTGAACGAGCGAGTCGCCAGAGGTCTGTAACTGGGCCGCCCACCAGCCAATCGGAGCGCAAGATTTGATGGAAACCGGACCGCGAAAAAAAATATGCAAATGTTGCAAAGGGAGGGCTGCACGGTGGTGTAGTGGTTAGCGCTGTC
Organism: Neoarius graeffei; assembly: GCF_027579695.1. Classification (NCBI taxonomy): domain Eukaryota; kingdom Metazoa; phylum Chordata; class Actinopteri; order Siluriformes; family Ariidae; genus Neoarius; species Neoarius graeffei. The sequence continues at coordinate 61,015,297 of NC_083569.1, read as the reverse complement.
GCTTCACAGCAAGAAGGTCCGGGTTCGAGCCCCGTGGCCGGCGAGGGCCTTTCTGTGTGGAGTTTGCATGTTCTCCCCGTGTCCGCGTGGGTTTCCTCCGGGTGCTCCGGTTTCCCCCACAGTCCAAAGACATGCAGGTTAGGTTAACTGGTGGCTCTAAATTGAGCGTAGGTGTGAATGTGAGTGTGAATGGTTGTCTGTGTCTATGTGTCAGCCCTGTGATGACCTGGCGACTTGTCCAGGGTGTACCCCGCCTTTCGCCCATAGTCAGCTGGGATAGGCTCCAGCTTGCCTGCGACCCTGTAGAACAGGATAAAGCGGCTACAGATGATGAGACGAGATGTTGCGAAGGAAAGGAAACGCAGGACCAAACTAATAAATATCGGCGGTCAGCGAGCACCTCGGTGTGATCAGCTGTTTGTTTAGCGACAGAATGATGGAACTGTCAGTGCACGGTCTGGTAAACCTGCGCATGCGCACACGGACTTCCTCTGTCTGCTTGACTGCGCAAAGCGAGCGATTTCGTGCACGTTATTTGCTCAGGAGTCCCCTCAAATTAAATAACTTCCCAGCCACAGAATGGCCTGGGTTTTTATTTATTTATTTATTTTAAAGATATTACAGAAATAAACGTATATCACAATGACCAAATTTGAGAGGGAACTAAATTTCACCGATTTTATGAAATCGAAAGGCCGTCTACTTTTAAAACAGGATATAAAGCAAGTGCACTCGTTTTGAACATCAGCGTCCCAATAAATTGATGTTTGTGTGCTTTGTTGTGTTCTGTAGATGCCGGTCCATCAGAATTTGAAGGAGTTATTATTTTTGCGTGCTGAGCTGCAGAAGAAAGTGGAGGAGCTCCAGAGAGAGGCAACGTTATCAAACTCCATCTCCTCATCTTCGGAACATGCTTCTTCTTCTTCGCACGGCGGTACACCACTTCACACTGCCGTCTAAACACACACACTTGCACAATACATGTTGAAGAGCACATACTGCTTTTATTCAGTGAATACACTCTCAGGCACAAATAGGGAGTGGATGAGAAGGAAGTGGGCGCGCGCACACACACACACAGTCATTCATGTTTGTTTGCATTTTTTTTTTTTACTGTAGAGAAGTAACCTAGTTTCACATTTTATAAATCTTTTTTTATATAAACTGTGAACCTGTATCTTGTAATGAGTCAGCATGTCGTCAGCATGAATTCATAGTATTCAGTATCTAGTATTTGAGCTGTAAATATGAGGAGAAAAAAATGTATTAATATATTTGTACTTGCATGTTCATCTTTCCCTGTGGTCTCATTTGTTCCTCTGTAGCAACTCCTCCTTTTCATGTTTTAACATTTAAGTTGCTAAAAACTGCACTCAGTTCTTTTCTCCAAAGTGAATCATTCTTCTATTTTTATATTTTATTCGTGACGTTCCATTTTACATCATGACGTTTTGTCATCACACTGAACCTTAAAGTGCCATTCCATCATTGGATGTATTCTTTGGCATAAAATACAATATATTTTATGACAACATGACTAGACAGAGAAATCTTTTAGCTTCAAAATGATATATCAAACAATTTTTTGACAACGACAAGTATATTAATTTTGCGACCAAAGTCACCTACCCTTTTAATTTCCGCGCGTGATGTCATCGGCAGGTTCCCCTTCTTGTGTACCACGTGTCGGTCTATTTTTAAACCAGGAAACCCCCAAAGTGAGAGAGTCATTTCTCCTCGTATATGGGGGCCAAAAAAATTGCGAAAAATTTTGAGTTAATCTTTCAGTTAGCTAGATTTATTGGTATTAGCTAGATTTATTGGTATTATTTTTATCACGTTCTATCCGCCATTGCTGATAATATGTGCCACGTCACACGTCACGTGGTACACAAGAAGGGGAACCTGCCGATGACATCACGCGCGGAAATTAAAAGGGTAGGTGACTTCGGTCGCAAAATTAATATACTTGTCGTTGTCAAAAAATTATGTTTGATATATCATTTTGAAGCTAAAAGATTTCTCTGTCTAGTCATGTTGTCATAAAATATATTGTATTTTATGCCAAAGAATACATCCAATGGTGGAATGGCACTTTAACGGTTATTTCAGTAATATTGTCCTCATACATCGGTTTTTCACCTTGCTGATACAGGGAAGCACTGAATGCATAGTAAATGTGTCATGTTTTAGTACGAAGGTGTTAAAATGTTGAGTTGTACGGCTCAGTGCAGGGCCATTCCTGCCTCGTGGACTTTTTACTGGTAATGAAAAGTTTGGGCACTGGTAGGGAAGCAAAGCAGAGACCTAAAGATGTTAAAAACCATTCGGTGTAAGCCACATCAATGAATTCATAGCATCATAGCATAGTGTGTGTGGGGTTTTTTTTGTTTGTTTGTTTTTTGGGAGGAGGATTTGCACATCTGTATGTATTTGTTTGGAATTCCATGAAATTCAAAGAAGTCTGTTTCATAGTTCACATTTTCAGGTTACTCGTTCTGGTGCTCAGATTCAACCAGCAAAATTCACTATTTAAAAAAAAATAATAATACAAATTGAGTATCGGGGCTACCCAGGGAGGGAGTCGAGCCTGGAATCCGAGTCTGTGCTCTCATCTGCTCCAGATCGGTTCATTGTGCTCCAGGCTTGAGCTTTGCCACGAGAAACCGAAACAGTTATTTGGAATATATGAATTTGTGAACACTGAAAAAAACGTTTTGAATATAGGTGCCTGGGTTTTTTTTAAAAGCATGAATTTGTACATTTGAATGTTGAAATAAACTCCTTTGAATTTCAAGGAGGTTAATTTAAAAAAAAAAAAAAGTAAAACTACAGTTATGTTGGTTTCAATTTAGGGTAGACTTGGGACAGTTTGCATTCCCATTAATTAATTTCAACCAATCAGGTTTTAGATGACATCAGAAGTTAGATGTTGCCCCTTAGAGTAACCAACTGCCTTTGGAGCCATGAAGCTGGACACTGCAGTAAGGTTTGTGCAGTTTGACATTTTTGTCAACCAAAACTTGTATTTTCTATTTTGCCTTCACGTCCATTCAATGGTGTAATGTACGCTGGTGAATTCGGGATTTGTTAGGAATTAGTCTGTATCCTAGAGTTACCATATATAGTATTATTTATTAAACTTAAATTCTGGGCGAAAAACATTTTAAGGATTTTTTTTTCTAAATGCCCAGGTGGGGAGAGTTCATCATGTTACAGGTTTTTTCTTGTGGTTTACATATATAAATGTTTTGTTAAAAATGTGGGCGTGTCCCTGCATGAGGATTAAACTCATTTCATGGAACTGTTCTGTCTCAATAACTGATGTTCTTCTATCGCTGTACCAGCACTAGGGTGCATCAGCTGCCCCCTAAAAATGAAAAGTTCCTCCGATCATGATGCATTTTTGTTTTTATGTTCCTTTTGGTAAGAAAACACACTGGGTGAAATATTTTGACAAAATTCAAAAGTTTAATGGCGGCACCAGGAGCTCAAAGTTATGGAAAAAGCTGCTATTTTATGACTTTTATGACAAAATTTCAATCACTTTTCATCAAACATTATGGCACCTTATAGAGTATACCAAATATCTTAGATACACATTTTTAGTACATATTCTAAATATATTATCAAGCACAGTTTGAGTTTTAGCTGTTCATTGAATCATTGTTCGACTACTTTTAAACAACACAAATGTATTATGAATCACATTAATGCTTCTCAATCCCTTGCAAAGGTTCTTAACATGATCTCTGGCTCACAAGAAATCAATAAATGGAGTCCAACATTGTGATTCAAACCTTACGCGAAAACATAAAATAAGCGGTTTTGGGCAAAAAAATGAACCTCATGGTGCCACCATTAGACTTTTGAATATGGTCAAAAAATTTTACAGGATGTCTTTATTGGTGAAAAGGAACACCCGAACAAAAATGCATCAGATTTTATGAAAGTGAGGGCAACTGATGCACCCTAACATGCACTGTGTGTTCATACAGTTCATATGTTACAAGTTTTGATGTAGGCCAAGGTACTTTATGTCCCAAGTATCTCAATATAATGTCTCATGCCTTCCTGCAAAAAATAATGACAAAAAAAGTGAAGTCTGAAGGTCAGTATATATGTGCCAAGCTGAGAAACTAATGTTGTGGTAAGAGGGTACAGTAAATCCTCTCTAATGCAATGTGATGCTACCTGCAAGGAATTTCACACGATCTACAAAAGCTGAAAACTCGTCCCAAGTCTCTCTGCTCTCCTGTTTATTTTTCAGTGCTGTGAATCCATTGGTGTTTAAATTTTGTTGATTTTTCTGAATGGAGTTGTTGTCCGTTTTGTTTCCGTTCCTACTGCTCTGTAAAGGGTTGTGAAGGTCCGCTGGTGTTTCATACATGACACGTTTGATGTAATGAAGGGTGACCTGTGACTCATCAGTGCAGTGATAGAACTGGAGGCATGTTACACTTTTTCAGAATAGCTATCAGATTTAGTTAACGTCCCTTACTCATACATGTCAACCTTCGGTCAATCAAACCTGTATAACCAACCTCCAAAATCCGTATTTCCCTTATAAAATCCGTATAAGATGCAAATTAAAATAATTTACCTAAAATTTGAATGATAATTAACAATGATATATATCCCAGTTACTTTTTATTCAATATTAATAACAATAAACCTTCAGAATGAATACAAAGCTCCAATGTTTGACAAAAACACAAAGTGTTATCAGCGTAGTTACGAAGGAAATACTTCGTTGTTTGGAGACAGGTTTCACCGAGCGGCTATTATGCGCGAGACTTCATATTAGCCACAAAGTCAGGAAAATCTGTTCGTAAAATTACGTTATAATGACCAAATACAATGAAAAGTATTTTTCCAGTCTCACCTGTGAAAGGTAATCCCATGTGATCTCGTTTGGACGGTAAACCTGTTGGTACAGTTAAACGCAGCACATGAATGAGGCATCTTTATTCTCGGCTACTGTCTAGACGCTATACCAGAGACGGTTGAAGAATCTCCACTTTGCCACATCCAATATGGCGGCGAGGATGACGTATGATTCTACACAGAAGGTGGCGTCTATGTTTATATGTCTATGACTTCCCGGTTGGCGGGATTCTCGCAATGCGGTGTGCGCATGATCAAAAGTGGAACGAAGTCTCGCTACCACAAGATAACGCGCGATTTCATAAGACTCTTTACTGGCTGTCTGTGGTGTACAGTACGTTTGTAAATGTTATGCGCTCTTTTATCATCGTGGGAATTGATTATAGCTCTAAATAAATATTGAAGTTTTTTTAAAGAATCCGTATAACTTTATTTATATGCCCGTATACTACGTTTATTGAATCAAATCCGTATAAAATACGGACATTCCGTATAGGTTGACATGTATGCTTACTTACAAGATGCCTCAGTGCAACTTTTTTTTTTTTTTCTGTGCAAAATGGGGAAAAGGGTGCCAATGAAATGTCTTCAGTGACTTTAGGAAAGGATCACGATAGAACTCTAGTTGCTTTAGAGGGACAAAGACGAGATAAAAAAAATCAGATATGCATATAAATGGTGACTAATCCTGATGAGTCTTCCAGACTACACATCTCTCCCTTCACAACTTTTGCATTTTGTATCTGTGTTTTTATGCTTCTTCCGTACACTCACCAGTTATTTTATGAGGAATACATGTATACCTGTTTATTCATGCAGTTCTCCGATCAGCAGCACAATGCAGTAAGGTTCAACAAAACTAGACCGGGATCTGCTCCTTTTTCTCCAGTCTTCAACTGTCCAGTTTCAGTCAGTCTGTGACGCCTCATACTCCTGTTTCCTGGGTGACCAGAGTGGAATCCAATCGAGGTTCTCTGTTCTCACGGTTTGGTATGCTGCGCATTCTGAGATACTTTTCGGCTCACTGTGTTTGTAAAGAGAGTTCATTTAAGGTTACCGTTGCCTTCCTGTTCACTTGACCCAGTCTGGCTATTCTCTTCTAATCTTTTATCTACAAGGCGTTCGTTTCCACCTCCAGAACTGCTGTTTACTGTGTTTTCACACCTTTCTGTGTAAAGTCCAGAGAGTATCGTGTGTGAAAATCCCAGGAGATCAGCAGTTTCTACTTTCATACCGTGTATCAGGGTCAGAACAGGATTATTTGACCAATATTCAACCCTACTTTTGTCAATTCAAACCGAGCGAGTCAACTGTTTAATCCCTAATCGTGACACTTCAGATACACTACCGTTCAAAAGTTTGGGGTCACTTTGAAATGTCCTTATTTTTGAAAGAAAAGCTCTTTTCTGTTCTTTTCAATGAAGATCACTTTAAACTAATCAGAAATGCACTCTATACATTGCTAATGTGCTAAATGACTATTCTAGCTGCAAATGTGTGGTTTTTGGTGCAATATCTCCATAGGTGTATAGAGGCCCATTTCCAGCAACTCTCACTCCAGTGTTCTAATGGTACAATGTGTTTGCTCATTGCCTCAGAAGGCTAATGGATGATTAGAAAACCCTTGTACAATCATGTTAGCACAGCTGAAAACAGTTGAGCTCTTTAGAGAAGCTATAAAACTGACCTTCCTTTGAGCAGATTGAGTTTCTGGAGCATCACATTTGTGGGGTCGATTAAATGCTCAAAATGGCCAGAAAAATGTCTTGACTGTATTTTCTATTCATTTTACAACTTATGGTGGTAAATAAAAGTGTGACTTTTCATGGAAAACACAAAATTGTCTGGGTGACCCCAAACTTTTGAACAGTAGTGTAAGCCCTAGGTCACAACCTGCGAGAGATGCAGAACAGTTAACTTGCAGACTGGAAATGGGCGGATATCTCACACACATATACACACACAGTGTCAAACTACTTTTATTCACGTTATCATCTGGGATGCCAACTTCAGAGGTTTAGTTCATCACACGTGTGTGTGTATATGAAATGGTGTGAGCTGGTGCTCATGCATGTTTTAATTTCATAAACGTGGTAAGCATGGGGGCGGCACAGTGGTGTAGTGGTTAGCGCTGTGGCCTCACAGCAAGAAGGTCCTGGGTTCGAGCCCCATGGCCGGCGAGGGCCTTTCTGTGCGGAGTTTGCATGTTCTCTCCGTGTCCGCGTGGGTTTCCTCCGGGTGCTCCGGTTTCCTCCACAGTCCAAAGACATGCAGGTTAGGTTAACTGGTGACTCTAAATTGACCGTAGGTGTGAATGTGAGTGTGAATGGTTGTCTGTGTCTATGTGTCAGCCCTGTGATGACCTGGCGACTTGTCCAGGGTGTACCCCGCCTTTCGCCCGTAGTCAGCTGGGATAGGCTCCAGCTTGCCTGCGACCCTGTAGAACAGGATAAAGCGGCTACAGATGATGAGATGAGATGGCAAGCGTGCAGAGAAACAGTGTACAGCGGCTTGGTGCATGGAGATTAGTAATTACTAATAATGCAAGAACAGGCGTGTGCTTTATTTCAGCTGCAGTGTTTTCATTTTCACCCATGCTGAGGAACTTTTAGTAGAGAAAAAGCTACATGCAGCTGGCCTTGTTTCACACACTCGAAAATAAACAAATGTTTGGAAAGGGTGTGTGCGCACGCGTGCAGGACCAAGCACTGTACGCCACCATTTGCATGCGATTAATTAGACCCATCCCGTCCTGGCTGTTAGTGAGCCAGGTGGTGCAATTCACATTGAATTTGACCTTTGTCCGACCAACCTACAGAGGTTGGTCACAAAGCCAAGTTGGACAACGAGGGTTAACTCTTTTAGACACCAATCAGCCCTACTTGATATGAAGGGGATATTCATTCAAATCAGCCCGTCTGGCACCAACAACCATGCCACAGTGACATCTGAAGCTCTTGATCTGGTCCTGCTTCATGTCAGACTTTGCGCTGCTGCCACAGGATTGGCTGATTTGGATAACTGCATGAATGAACAGTTGTACAAGTGTTCGTGTTTGATTGATCATTTTGGGACAATACTTGACAATGTACCTGACTTTGTCAGATTTGTGACCAAGTTGAATAAGCTTCTGACATTCCAGTGGAAAAATAAAAACAATCCAAGTCAAGTTAATTTTCAGTCTTTTTATTTATTTTTTTTTGTTCTTCATGATCATCTTTCTATCAGTTATTGCCAGTGAAAGTTGAGACTTAAAACAGATCTTTAGTGCCAAATACAAGTAGAAAACCGATGAAGCAGTGAAGATCTTAACCCTAGTAGCTCTTAAATAACCTCTTGCCTTCACATGATGGAGTCTGCGTCTCAGCAATGAGTTTGGACTGAAGGGTACAGGCACGTGGTGAGACGAAGCAAAGTCCTACTGTAGAACCTTTCAGTTTGATCTGTGGTGTTGGTGGTAAACGTCACTTCACTGGCAGTGCAAATCCAAAACACTTCAGAAAATTCTCTTCCTACAGAACCCGTCCAAACTTCATACGTCAATGCAGTACGCAAGAAAACTGTCTACAGCTAAAGAATCTAAGCATGCATCTGTTTTCACCCTTATAGAAAGTTTTGCGGTTCCTATCCAAAAAGACACCGAGAGCCCAGAATTCCTTAGAAACCAAATGCAACCACCAACTCATGGCCTTTTCAGTAACCTGATTCACAGACATAGCCACACTGATCACAGTGAATCCTTAAAATCCACTATGCAGGGGAAATTTAAATCAGTTACCAAGAACACACTGTTGAAAATGTACATTTTTCCAAGGCATTTGTGAATTTGAAGTTTCGCTACAAACCAAGTCTGAACAGTCGCCAGAATCTGAGGCAAAAACACAAAAAACAAGATCCTGTCATCGTTGCCTTGTCTTTGGTGTTTTACATTTTTGCCAAAAGTAACAGCAGAGGTGCCATGTTAAAGTGGTCACGAAAATTGCAGCAGAGTAAAAAACATTACATTCGGTTAGATTATAAACATCGACTGGCGCTCTCGATAGGACGTGACGTTGTTGAAGTGTTGTGTACAAGCGGACATTCAGCCGTTATTTCGTAGAAGCGTTGTGGATGTTCGGTTTGTGTTCTTCTGTAACGGACTGGACTGTCCTACCAAGAGTTTAACCACATACACGTTCAGCTGAACTGAACTGCTCAGAACAGTCAGCATACTGAACTCTCCTTTGCGATAGTATGGCCACTTAACAGGATATAAGGCCTAAGAAATGAAGCACCAGCAGCTTGTGGTTTAAACGATAGAGAAGGTGCAGCAGGATTGAGCTCGGCAAGGAGGTGACAGGTGAAGGAAACCGCTGGGGAACCTCGGAAAGGAAAGCAGGGCTGTGTTCCGAAACTTATTTCCTCCTCTTCAATCTCCAAAAGCCTCCAGGCCCTACAGCGAACTCCAAAGCTGAGGAAAGTAATTGTTCACACAGCACGGCTAATAAGACCTTTTCAAAACGCAATGTCTGAATGAAGGGAGGAAAGTTACTAAACGGAGAACGACTGGAACACAGCCGACACAGCAAAACTGTAAAAAGGGATCAAAAGACAAAAATCTAAGCCCAAACACTTAATGACTATAAATGTAACGGCTAACAAAATCTATTGTACTGTAGCTACACTGCTACAAGTGTAATATAAAGATACACGGATACAACCATTCGAGTACAAACATGAATAACACGCAAAGCACATTTTACAAGCACAATATCTTTTAAAAAATTTCCAACACGGCAAATTCCCTAATAAGGAAAAAAAAACATAACATGTTTGTGCTAACATGTAAGACTTTAGTTTCTACATACTCCAAACAAGTATACTTGGGCGTCTTTATTACAGTAAGCTCGCCTCTGAAAATGCTACCACTGTTATACCAGTAAACACGTGCTCTCTCTCTCTCTCTCTCTCTCTCTCTCTCTCTCTCTCTCTCACAAAACGGAGCAAGTTAGCAAAGATTGATCAAGGTTTCTTCAACACAATCACCTTTTGATACATGTAAGCTCACTTCCAATTGCCAGTCACTTTTTAAAAGCAAATTAAACTGTGAGCAGCTACCTTCAGTTTTCTCTAAGCTTCTCAAAAGTCCTGTTCAATTCCAGTGCACAAAAAAGCTGCCTATATACACACACACACACACACACACACAATTGATTCACATGGCTCTTGGGGAGGGGGGGAGCCAGGGCACAAATCATTATTATTATTTTTTTAAATAAGAAGGGTGCTGGTAAAAGATAAATCTTTCGCAACTGGGAATTACTTTACGGTCACCGTCATCAATGATTTATAAATCCGGGGAGCCTGGCTGTGGGCCTGAATTCCTGGAGTCAGTCATGCACAATGGGATTATTTCTCTCTTCTAACACTCCTGCCTAATGACGCGAGGGGTTAAATCAGGTGCGATTCAGGAAAATTTACAAACGCTTCTGGACTGTAATCATACAGGACCGCAGTCAGGCTCCCCTGCTCGAAAGCGATTTCTATAGAAGTACTTGTTTTAACATTTATATGGAGAATCCGATCACAAAACGTGAATTAAACGATGCACGAGTTACACAGTGATGCTTTCACACAAACGTGTGATGGAAACAAAAAGCTGGAGCAGCACTAATAGCTTGTCTCAGAGTTTGTACTTTCAATTAGCAACACGTTAAACTTCTGCACAAATTTCCAACTTCAGAGGAACAATATTGTAAACAGTCGTATTAGTGACGATGAAG